>NC_085141.1:45681047-45981047 GCF_024139115.2 Armigeres subalbatus | reverse complement strand
GCGGCGTTTGGCTTGGCGATTTATTTCAGGGGTCTGCGAAGCGGCCATGTTTTTGATGCCAGCATCAAAATCATCGATCAATTTAACACGAAGGCGTAATCATAGTCATCGAAAACCTCCCATTGAAAATATGTTTCAAACATCGTGATATTTTGGCGAAGTAGAGTGGTTGGTGCCGATCGAAGTATGAAAATTTATTAAAGGCATCAATATTCTTGTTCAAACACACCTCGCATTCATACTTTCGAACAAGTTTTCGAAAAAATGGTGAAAAATATTTACGTCCATTTGGAGAAAATCAGTTCGGAATAATGGTTTGTTTACAAAATAGAATTGTCAGTGGGAAACCCAATTTCAATCGAACAATGGGAAACTCAAAGATGTTGGCTATTGTCAAACTTAGTGGGTAGGAATGGTGGTGTCAGATACCTGATTTATTTATTACGTTCGTAACGTGAAGTTTTTTTTCCGGGATATTTTTAAGACATTAACGGGAGAATCTTTTTATTTCGTCTAATGAACTGTCCCAGGAGATTCTTACCAAGTTTTTCGAATTTTCAACAGGAAAAATTCAACAGAAATACTCTAAATTTTCACTAGAATTTCTTCGAAATTTTCACGGGAAATTGTTTAGGAGTTTGCCCATGCCACCGGGCATGCACGCTTCGATTTTTTTTTCTCGTCTAGAATTTTCCGCAGTTTCCACTAAACAGAATTTCCTTGTGATTTTTTTTAAGTTTCACAAAAACTGTGTCCAACGGAATTCCAACTGGATTTTTTCGGAATTTTTTATGTTGTCCATTAGTAATTCTTCGGAAATTCTACGGACAAATTTTCAAAAGACGAAGGGTCGTTTGGTTGAAAATCATTCGGTAGAAAGTCATTTGACCGAATATCACTTGGCCGAATAATACGTTCATCCGAAAGCTATCTAGCCGAATTCCAATTGTTCGAGACGGTCATTATGTGGAAAACAGTTTGACGGTACGACTAAACTAGTCATTTGGCTGAAAAAGCCATATGCTCTAACAGGTCGTTTGGTCGAATAGGCCTTGTCGTCGAAAATTCCATTTGACCGAAACGGTAGTTTAGCAGGAAGGGCAATTTGGCCGAAAATGTTATTCGGCTGATCGGATTATATGGCGAAAAACGTCGACCCGTTCGGCCAAACGCCATTTTTGAACAAATGAGCTGTCGGAGTAAACGTCTTTTTCGGCCAAATTATCAGTTCGGCCGTATGATCTTCACCCGTACGTCGCTTTCACCTCATGTCACCTCGTCCGACCAAGCAGCATTTTCGGTCAAACGATTTATTTTTGGCAGCTTCATTTCGGTAAAATGGCCCATTTATGCCAAACGACCATCTAGGTCTTTTTGGCTAAATGACCTATTCGATTAGACGACTTTTCAGCCAAATGACTTGTTCGGCCGAACGACATTATCGGCCATATGTCTATTTTGGCCAAATGCCAGTCAAGTTTCTGATTAATGACATATTCGGCCAAACAAAAAAGGGCCCTTCCACGTCAAAACATTTGATTTCAACGTGAAATTCAGGGAAATTTTTGGAATTTGCACCTGGTTGGCTTCGTGCGTGGCTGTATAAACCAGTGGCGTCTAAGCGTATTTGCAAGCCATAGAGTGTGAGTTTGAAATGATTTGGGCTGTATAAATATCAAAATTTTCATTTTTCGTGTCAGTGCACAGGGAAAAAGTGAGGCTACGTGACGCCACTGCTAAGTGTTAAGTATTCAGTCTGAATAAATTCTACAAGAAGATATTGCAAATTTTTAAGGAAACTTACTTAGAATTTCAACGGTAGTATTTTCGGGATATCGAAAGAAATTCTTCAGAATTTCCAATGAAAGTTCTTAGTTTTACGAAAAGCTTTTTCGATTTTTCAACGAAAAATTGTATGGAATTTTCAAGAAAAATAGCTTTTTTTAAGAGAAATCCTCTGGAATTGCAATAAACTGTCGGCAGCGATGGCGCACACCTCTAACCACCGTGGTGTCCTCCGGGAAATCTGGAGGATCCCAAAAAATAAAAACTTGTAAATTTTATCGTTAAGCACCAAGATTTGTCAGAGGCACTTGATGTTGTAGCTTATACATCGCATAGCACCTTTTGACATTCTAACATCGAAATTTATTTCATTTGATTTATTCAAACTAAGGCCTCTGCAATACATAAAATTCATCTACATTCAGCTCGCTCTGTAGTTGCACGTCGCCATCTTTGTAGTCCACAGAGGGACCTCAAATCGATCCACTTTGCTCTTTGCGCATCTCCAGGTGGGTGTCATCCATATCTCGCACAATGGGCTTGTTTTGCAGCCAACATTGCGCGACTGGTCCCCACTGATATTTCCGGATCCCAATCGGAATCAAATCAGATGTTGGTAAACAACACAAATACTAGCATAAATTTTATTTTGAGATGTTGGCTACAGAGACATGGCATCGTGCCAGGTGGCTGCGCACCTCGCCTTCTTGTCCCCTGCGGTTCCTTATCAGGAACCATTTTCACCGGGTTATTGCCCGACATTCTGAGCATGACATTGTGTATGGATCACCTTGGCCACCGAGTGATTCTTATGAAAATGAAAATATTCATTTCATTATTAGGTAAGATCCATTAATTACGTACTGCAAAAATGGCCATTTTCAATCTCCTCTCCCCCCTATGTCATACTTTTTGTATGAGGTATCTAAAAAATTGTATGGATTGTCACACTTCAGGAAATTACCCCTCCCCCTGTAAGCGTTACGTAATTTACGGATGTTCCCTAAGCACAAGGATTATTCAGCGCCATTTGTTGTTACTATGAATATAGAACTGGTGTTTTAATCCATACATGGACTACCGTTGGTGAAATTTTTTTTTCATATAAATATTTAGGCTGTACACAAATTAAGTAACGCTGGAAAAAGAGGAAGGGGGTCAGGCCGTGCGCTACGATTCATACAAACCAATTAAACCTTCCATATTAAAAGCATTATGAGGGGGAGAATGGAGGGCCAAAATCTTCAAATTTAGCGTTACGTTATTTGTGAATGAATCCATTCCGGATATTCCGAAGGAGCATTTGGTGGTATGAATCACAATGTCAATGATGCTGTACTCAGAATGTACATACGAATGCTTAAAAAATATCGATGCTTTGAATTGAAATTCATAAAATGGCCAATTATGAATGTTCTTGATTTCCGTTCCCTTAGGGTTCTTTCACAAAATCCGTAACGCTGAATTTGATAATTTTGATACCCCACCCTCCCTCTCGTAACTTATGGAAGGTTTTTTTTTGTACGGATCGTAACGCTTGGTCTGACTTCCTTATTTCCCCTAAAGCGTTACGTAATTTGCAGTGGCGTTTCCCTAATCTCAATCTACCTGTGCATAGGACTTAAATTCAATAAATTTTTGTGCGGAAATGTATAGAATAACTGGATTTTGATAAGTTTAAACGACTCTGATAATTTTATTTTCCATTTAGGCTGTAGAAATATCAAAATTTTCATTTTTCGTATGAGTGCATAGGTAAAAAGTGAGGTTAAGCGACGCCACTGGTAATTTGTGAATGTTAATATTCAGCTATGCTGAGGAATCACTCAACATGATAAAGCACTGGACTATCACTTGTCTTTTACCTGCTAGAAGAATCTGCACTGTCCACGAGGATGCTGATGCACCCTTGAAGCTTGATCGTATACTGACGTTTTTTGACGAAGCAGTATGATGACGCCGATACCATCAATCTGCCATCATCGTCATTATGTATCATTCGCGAAGGATAGGACGGCAAAAAAGTAAAAGCCTTGTATGCACCTCACATCCCCCTTCCATTTAAAAAAAAAACCTCCATGTATCGAAGATAATTTAAAAACCCATATTCTTGCAGCCTTTAAAATTTGGAAAATCGTCAAATATCTTTATATGATGATAATCGATACACTTTTTAAATACTTTGATTGTTATTGAGTCATCAGACTTGTTTGAAGACACTTTTTGCATTCCGTTTGGAGTCAAAACTCTGCCCTATAATGCATACCACTTACTTGGGCCTAGCAGTAGCATGATATGCTTTTCAGCTCAGCCAACATCTTCAGCAATGCTCTCGCTCAAGTTTACCCAAAATCTTGTGTCCTTTAACACCTGTACAACCTAACAATAATCTAATCCACTATTCAATAAATAAGAAAAATACAAAATATGATGAGCATACCATGAAAACAATCCATACAATTTACTTTTTTCGAATTTGTGTAATGAACATTGATCATTTTGCTCTGAAACTTTTAGCTGTGAAATTCCAGACAGTTAATTTTTTTTTAGTTTTATCTGGACATGTAGTAGAAACTTCAGAAAAAAAACAACGCGTCCGTTCGATTCCATCCATCGTGTGAATAACTGAATTTCCATGGCCATTCATTTAAATTAATCGAAATATTTCATCTGAAACACATTTGGTGGATAACAACTTCTCATAATAAAACACGACACTCAAATCATGTTTTGTTAAGTTGCAGTAATCATGTTGCATTAAAGCTTCACAGAAAACTATGCTTTTCCCGATTCAACTAGTCAATTACCGCAGATGTCATTTCATACTTTTTATGTGAATTTCGTATGATATTTTACGATAACCCCATAAAATTGTCAAATATCAGTTTTTTTTGTTTAGTTTTTCGGAGATTTTTAGGCTCTCTGTAGAACAATGACAGCAACGGAAGAATTTTACGGTACACAAAGTGGAATATTTGTGAAAAATCCGTAATGATTAAATGGTCATTATGGTAAGATATGTTTGCTATGACTGATTGAATTTATATTACATGATTTTTCTCGATGCCCTATACACCGTATGTCTTGTTAGTCATCGATTGAATATGCGTATGCTACCAATCCATTGTACCCTCTTCTTATTTTTAATAATTTTGATAATCGCGGGTTGCTTCGTTTATCGGATCTGATTGATAATCCAAATATTTCAACTAGATCAAATCTTTGTCACATATCTTTAAATTAAATGAATTGTTACTTCCACTAGCATAAAAGATCTGTCGCATTTTTCATGGAACCGTCCGATTATCTGGTCATAGGAAATAATTTTATACGTAAATATAAATATGATAGATTGGTGAAAAATGTTGCTTCGACTTGCTTGAAGTTTTGTCAGCAAAATTCTGTCAATTCATTTCAATGTCAATATATTCTGTATCTTATTATCCACGACGATTGTGTCGACAAAAAACAATTGCTCAACTGTTTTGATAAGTGTTACAGAATATGAACATTATGTCCAGACATGATTAACGTTCAAAGCGCTCATATTAGTGAATATCTCCGATTTTATTAGCACTTCATCGATGAGCACGAGGAGCCAAGTTTAGTTTCCTAGAGTTTCTTAGTTCTAATGGACCGATGAATAATCAAAAACCGCCGCTATGAAATAAACAGATAGCGCCACTGTAGGTATGTTCTGTCAAAAGCACACGAATAGAAATTTGCATATACAGTGCCGCCGTTGATTTGAAGCGGTGAGTGCTAAATGAGTTACCTTGATTGATCCATTCTCATGTGATCCCATTTCAGGACTTCATTGCTCTTCATTTATGTAAGCAGTCGTTTTTCACATGCTGGCCTTACGCAATTACTAATGTGTTGTTGTGTGACTGAAAACTCTAAGTGTAAATTCCAAATCAATCAACATTACTTTTTGTATTGCTCTAGTATTTTCCATTCTAAATTTAATAATTATATTCAATAAATCACATCACATCAAACCGAATCCAAAATTAAATATCCACTAATTCGAGATCATATCCTGCACAGATAAAAATATATTGTGATATTAAATGCACATTTTTGGAGCAAGCAAATAAACGAAACATTCAATTGATCTCACTGTTCTTCAAGTACTAAACAATCACGGAATAGCGATTATAAATTGTTCGGTTATCCTGCTCATATTCTTGCACAACTTTTTTTTTTTCTTTGAGTTTGTCTGTCGACTGGCTGTTTTAACTGACGTTTTAACCATACTGGCTGTATCCGTTTGGTTCCAATAAACATACTTTCATGTATGGCAAAAAACCTTTCATTATTACATTCGAACGAGCTCTCATAAGAAGCCGTGCAAATATGTACGTCATGTTTATGTTTTTCATCATCCACTAGTACACTTGCATTTGGTCGTCTTCCTCACCTTCTATCCATTCTCATTGATTTGATTTCTTGTTCTCCTGCAGTTTTTATTACATGCTGTTTGACTTTGACATTATTTGAAGTATATTTAAAAATTCTCCCAGGCCATTCCGAATAGCCAGCATCTTTCAACCTGACCCGATCTCTTAGGGAAGATCCATTAATTACGAAACGCAGAAATTGGCCATTTTCAGTCTCGTTTCTCACTTTTCACTTCTCATTTCTCACTCCTAATTTCTCACTTCTCTCTGCTAAAACTCCAATAATACTCTTTTCTTACACCTCATTTTTCATCTCTCTTTTCTCACTTCCCACTTTTATAATGAAAAGAGAGCGGTGTTGAACTTAACCTGTAGATTAAAAAACACTTAAATAAAGTTCAAAATGAAAATAAAAAATTAAAAGAGAGAAATGAGAAATGAGGAATGACAAGTGGAACAATGAGCAGTGAGAAGTGATATATTTCACTTCTCACTTATCACTCTTCATTTCACACTTTTTAATTTTCTTCTCAATTCTCAATTTTTATGACATGTTCAGACATATGACCTCGTTGGCTTTGTGACATTTTCAGCCGTATGGTCCTTTAAACTAAATGTCTGCCAAACGATCATTTCCGGCCAAATGATGGAATAGTTCATTTGAAAAGTGAGAAATTAGGAATGAGAAAAGTGACGTCTCACTTCTCACTCTTCAATTTTTTCTTCTCATTGTAAACAGTGAGAAGCGTGAAGTGAGTAGTGAGACGTCTTACTACTCACTTTGCGGTTCTCTCTTTTGAGAGCGAGAAGCGAGGCGAGAATGAGGAGTGAGAAGAGAGACGTCTCACTACTCACTCCCCATTTCTCATTTCTCACTGTGAAAAGTGAGTAGTTCGAAGGGGGTAGTGCGACGTCTCACTGCTCATTTCGCGCTTCTCACTTTTTACAGAGAGAAGAGAAAAATGAAGTGTGAGAAGTGAGACGTCTCTCTTCTCATTCCTAATTTCTCACTTTTCAAATGAACTATTCGGCTAAATGACCCATTCGGCTAAATGACCTATTCGACCAAATGACCCTTTCGGCCAAACGATCCTTTCGGTCAAATGACCGTTTCGGCTGATTGATCCTTTCATCCAAATGACCCTTTCGGCTAAATGACCCTTTAGGCCTAATGACCCGTTCGGCCAAACAACCCTTTCGGCCAAACGACCCTTCCCCTTTGAAAAGCTTTCAGGATTGAGGTTTAAAAATTCATGAAATCTAATCGCGTAATAAGCGATCCCATTGAAAGACTTTTGGTCAAATGGTCCTTCCGCATACGGGTTGCTTTCTGGATCTTGAAGACTGGTGAAGTTAACTCGGTTCCTATTGAGTAGTAGCTATTGATGACTTCCGTGTACTTTTTTCAAAGTAGGCCTTCTTCATCCATTCGATTGTTAATGGTATGGTGTTCAAATGTAAGATGCCACTGACTATTATTGCAAAAAAGATTCAAAAAATTTACTTGGTTTCTTGAGTAGCTCTCGTAGAACTCGATCACGAAATTTTGATTAAATTACTAGCCTTAACCATAGTTAAGGCAAGCGGAAACAATTGATCAACTGTTGCGACGCTGGTAACACTATTTGAGTTGTGGATCGTTGATTTTGGACTAATTTGACGGCTATTCTATCTGAACAAACCGTTTGACCTGCTTCAGTACTGCCCCCTTTATTGTGATACAGTCATGAACTATCTTGAATGCGACTGGTAGAGCTTCCACGAATTACTTGAAGATGCCACTCATTCTTGATTTGGCTGCAGTTGGTCTCAGCCTGTGTAAGACTTCTCCACGCACAGAATATCGGTTTCATTTTTCCAACTGGTAGCCAATTTTGTAATTTGACGCATCCTATTTGTTCAGCTGGTACCGTAGCATAGTGGAAGACCACCCGTCTAGCATACTGGGAGGTGTGGGTTCGATTCTCACTGGTAGGCAGTGGATATTTTTTGTTGCATATTTCATAAATATTATTCTTTTCAACAACATGTTTTTAGTCGTCAGTGTCGTTGCCCACAAATTAAAAGAGAGACAAAAGTTGACAGCCTAAAATCGTTAACTTATTTTGGGCAAAAATACTATTTGTCATTCTCTATAAGAAAAGGGGCGCTCAATAAAGGTTTCAATTCAATGCTGATTCATACATTTAGAAAAATGTCTGACTTCTTTAAAATTATCCCAAGGTAATTCCAGTATGCACATTTCACAACCCCAATTGGCGGCATAACGTGTGCATAACTGAACCAATCGAGACATACTTGCCCAATTAAATAATCAAGTACTCTCCCATCTTTTCAAAATAATATTTGTTTTGGATTGGCTTGGCAGTCTCATTATCAACTCGGTAAAGAAGGTTACCTACTTCGAATTGCGAAGAACTCCATATGAACAAAGCGAAGCAATCAACGACGCTTGACATTCCGTTCACTTGCTGCAGAGCCGTAGGTGCCATGTCTTATAAACACTCTAGTCTGGCTCTTGCCACAAGTTGGTGGTGAGTCAAATCCGCAAACAATCCTAAACATTTGCGGCTTTTGACGGTTACCGAAATTCAGAGAAATTGGAGGTTAATCCTCTTTGTGTTCGAAAATTACTCCACTGCTGCGTGGAACAATCGAAAATGAAATAAACGAAAAAAATAAACACAAAATAACACCAATCAAACGCTCAAGGTTCATCGATTTAATTAGTTCGGTATACGGCTTTGAGTTCGATCGGAATGCTTTGGAAAGCAATATCCACCTGAAAAACGATGCCGTGCCTAATAAGTAAGCACATTGGCTACAAAGTTTGGTCGAGCATGGCGAACAAAATATTGGCATGTGCGTGGACATCGCAGCAACCCTTATATACAGTGAAGCGGCTCTCAGCTTCCTGGCCTACTACCGTGGTTGACGCATGGAATGGCCGAGTTTACGTCGCCGTCGTTAGAGAACTTGATATTTTTGACGAATTACAATTTCCTATGTGCCTCTCAATCATCTTCCCCTCGGAGAACGTCTCCCATGACGAAAGCTTGATCACACTGAAAACGGAAATGGCTCCCTCGAGCAGCGTCGGTGACTCGCACTCGATGATCGCCGGGTGATGGTTGAATGTTATGCATTTGATTGTTTGGCGCCTCCCAGTGGAAATTGTATCCAATCTTTCCTGGAGATGTTGTTTGTAAAATTACCTTATGAACAAAATCAAAATTTCACCTTTGTTGCCGTCATCGTAGTTTAGTGCACTTGTTAATGAGGGTAAATGATATGATATTTAGGCTTTCGAGGAAATTGTAAGAGTTTTCGAACTATTTCGACAATACCTTTTAAAATGTATCAAAGTTAGGTACTCCATTTTTCGATACATGAAATTTAATGCAGAGCAATAAGCTGAAGGAAACCATTAAACATATCACACATCCTCAATTCCACTGAGTAGCATTGCCGAGCTCTATTTATTGTTATTGCAATAATTGTTATACTGAAAAACACTCGTTCGCTCACCTCGGTTCTTGTTATCGTTTGGATAATATTGTCCGTTTTTTCCCCCCTGAGCTTCTGAGATGCACCAGCCGGCGCAGCAGCAGCAGCGTGGCAACATAAAGATCACTCTCACCTTCGAGCATCGTGTCGTGTTCACCGTGCGCATCATCGCGGTGTGAATCTGCCTGCCCCTGGCCGCAGCCCCAAAGTATTGTCTTGCCGGAACCAACGCAAATAATTATTCGCATTTTAAATGGGCCCCCGGTAACTTTCGCTGAAACTGTTTTGTTATAGCAGTCGGTGCAATTTCCCTCCATCATCTTTGTCGACGTACAGTAGGCTATGGATTCACGGCACATGGACGCTATAACAAAGCAACCGGGCGAGATTACGTCGTCTGATGGTGGCGATGATGACGATGCAGTAAGGGGGGTAAATAGTTATGGTGGAATAAATTTTAGCAAAACTTATGATTCCACTTAGTTTTCAAATAATTTTCATTCCTCCGGAACAGAAACGAAAATTTGAAACTGAGTTTGATTTAAAGACGGAAACATAGTTTCACGCTTCGCTCGTCAGGATTTCTGTCAAGCTTTTAAAATGGGTCCGTTGTTTTTAAATCCCAATTACAAAACCGGAAATTCGCAGGGCTTAAAAGGTTCATTTGTAAAACATTTTGCCAACTCTAGGCATTTCCAATTGTCTCAGTCGGCAACATTATAGGTATATTAGCAAGTGTAAATGTGAAGACGTGGAAGTGAGGACGTGACTCATCAAGTCGAACGTTCGCCCGCACCTGCCGTGTCGACGTTGTTGTCGCTGATAATGATAACAATAAATTTCGTTTTAGTCCCCAGTTTTATTTATCTTATCATCTCAGATAAGAAGGAGAAACGTATCCGCCGATGGACGTGTAAGCATGGCTATTCTGATTGTGTTGCTTTGAGTTGGCACTTTGGTCCGCCGTTTGAGATAATGGCGACAACTTGGTGAAAGAATTTTCGTTGCATTTGGCCATTTAGTCCGCTTTTAATGTTGACTGATTGATCATTGATACCATACCAATTTAATGTTATGGAACAGTAATTGAAGAGAGAAGCACTGCCAGGTTTTTACTTTCTGATTCATATTCCACGCAAATCAAATTGGTTTCCATTTTTTGCAATGATATGGAAATGCTAACATGTATTATCTTTCAAACCTTACATTTTCATTGATAGAATTAAAGGCAATAGTGTAGATTTGATAGTACCGTATGGATATGGCAGACATTGAGATTTTTTTTACAGTCATCGCGTTTGTGTTTTTCTATCCATTGCTTACAGTAATGAAATTTAATTCGATGAATTCAACAAAGAAGCACACCTAGAAATAATGGAATGATGCAAATCCAATCATTTGCAAAATTCTTGAGCCATGATTAAGGGTTGACTGGCGCTTGATTTAAATCGTGGATGAGATTAGAAAATGTAAGTTTTTCCCAAGACTACGCCGAATGGAGCTTCCTTCTCCTTTGGACTCGATCTTGGGCCAATCGCTTCTAGTCGCCTTGAACATTGAGCGCCCTCAGGTCCTCTTCAACTGCAAAAATCCATCGTGTACGCGGCCTTCCACGAAGCCTGCGCCCTCTTCCGGGTTCTCTACTAAATATTATCTTCACTTGACGTTCTTCCGGCATACGAATAACGTGACCAGCCCACCGTAGTCTGCCGTGTTGTATAAGCTTAATAATATCCAGCCCTTTATACACCTGGTACAATTCGTGATTCATGCGACGCCGCCAGATACCGTTCTCCTGTTTACCGCCGAGTATTGTCCGCAGCACCTTACGCTCAAACACTCCGAAAGCTCTCCGATCAGCCTCCTTTAACGTCCATGTCTCATGGCCGTATAAAGCCATCGGAAGAATCAGAGTAGTATACAGCGCGAGTTTTGTTTTCGTTTGCAGACTACGGGACTTAAGCTGGTTACGAAGTCCGTAATAAGCCCTATTTGCAGCTGCAATACGCCTTTTCACCTCGCGGGTAACATCATTATTGCACGTCACTAATGTTCAAAGATACACAAATTCTTCTACCACTTCAAATTTTTCACCATCCAGCACCAATTCGCTACCACCACCACTAATGAACCCACGTTGATTGCCAGCGACCATGTACTTCGTTTTGCTGGTATTGATCGTGAATCCAATCCTTGCTGTCTCCCTCTTAAAAGGCACAAAAGCCTCTTCCACGGCACGGCGATCAATTCCGATAATATCGATATCGTCCGCAAATCCCAGGAGCATATGCGATCTTGTGATAATGGTACCGCTTCTTTGCACACCAGCTCTCCTAATCGCTCCCTCGAGCGCTATATTGAACTGTAGATTCGAGAGTGCATCACCTTGCTTTAATCCATTCAAGATAACAAATGACGTCGATATTTCATCCGCAACCCTTACACTTGATTTCGATCCGTCCAACGTTATACGAATCAGCCGTATCAATTTCGCCGGAAAACCATGTTCAAGCATAATTTGCCATAATTCATTCCGTTTCACTGAATCGTACGCCGCCTTGAAATCAATAAACAGATTATGTGTCTGCAAGTTGTACTCCCGGAATTTATCAAGGATTTGTCTCAGGGTAAACATTTGATCATCCGTCGTTGATCGGCCCTCACGAAAACCTGCTTGGTATTCGCCGATGAAGGACTCTTCAAGCGGTCTCAATCTGTTGAACAGAATACGGGACATAATTTTGTACGCCGAATTAAGGAGGGTTATTCCTCGGTAATTGGCACACTCCAGTCTGTGCCCTTTCTTAAAGAGAGGGCAAATGAGGCCGTCCAACCAGCTAGCAGGCATTTCCTCGTCTACCCATATTTTCGACATAATATGGTGCAGAACTTTATATAGCTGCTCACTGCCATGTTTGAGAAGTTCAGCCGGGAGCTGGTTCTTCCCCGCAGCCTTATTGTTTTTCAGCTCTTTAACAGCTTTTTTAACCTCATCTAGTGTAGGCGACTCCACTTCCACAGCTTGTCCATCGTCGCTAATATTTATTCTGTTCACCGATGCACTGTCACTTCCTCTATTCTACAAAGTCTCGAAGTGTTGCTTCCACCTGGCAGCCACTTCGGATTTATCTGTCAGCAAATTCCCTTGTTGGTCGTTGCACATGACGGGAGATGTCGCTGTCTTTCTCCGCACGCCAGTGACATACTCATAAAACCTTCGCATATCGTTCTGCTCCATTTTTTCCTGCACCTCACTAATAACTTGTTCTTCGTACTCTTTTTTCTTCCTGCGGTGGTTTCGTTTTTCGGCTGCTCTTGCTTCCTTGTACCGATCTCTATTCGATCGGTTACCCGACACCAACATTCGGCTTCTATTAACGTTCTTCTCGCCTGTCACTCTCTGACACTCCACATCGAACCAACCCGTCCTGGGTCGCCTCTGTGCAGTGCCTACCACTTCTCGTGCTGTTGTGCTTACCGCTCCATGGATCGACTCCCATAGATCGTTGATGTTGTCGCTAACGTTGATTGCACTTATCCGTTCGTCGAGCTTCTGGCGGTACTCAGCCGATACTCCTTCCGCCGACAATCGCTGGATATTGTAACGCATCGTTCGCTGTGATCTTTCGTTCGATACAGTTGACAACCGTGATCGAATTTTACTGACAACGAGGTAGTGATCAGAGTCAATGTTCGGACCTCTGAATGTCCGCACATCGATAACATCCGAGAACATGGTCTATCTGGTTGCAAGTTTCATATATAGAATATAAAAATAAATGCAATATAAAAATCATACAAAATCTTTTGCTATACCGTTAACTGGAAACCAAGAGAAAGATCGTGTTGAACTCGTTGTGGGTTAATAATTCTTTTGTCGCCGTTATGAAAATCGAATTTCTGTTGGGAAATCGTAATCATTTTCATATTGTAGCGTTTGGTGGCGCAATGAGAGCGCCAGTCAATAAATGGCCGATAATAGATAGTAATGGCAGAAGAGTCCTTGCATGGGGTAGGGAAAGGATGGGTTGAAATGAGGTTCGGATTAGGAATCGACTTGACATTAATGCATAATCAGAATATCCATTTCTTCGAATTTTCTGTTCAGTATACTACGAATTTACACTTCGAAACATCCGCGAAAATTTTGAGGAGCTCTTTTCGGTATTTGACCGGATTTTTTTTTATTTCTTTGGATTTCTACGGAAAATTCTTTGTATTGTCCATAACAAATTATTCAGCAATTCGACAGGAAACAAATTAAGAAAGGGGAAGCATCGTTTGGCCGAAAACCATTCGGCGGGAAGTCATTTGGCCGAATAACACGTTATGGCGAAAGTCATCTAGCCGAAATGGACGTTTTGGCGGAACAGTTATTATATACAAAAATGGGATGGCTGAAAATTTCATTTTGCCAAAGCGTCTGACCTGCCGTTTGGCTGAAATGGCCAAGGTTTCATTCGGGGTAATACGGCTGAAATGTCATTTTCTCAACGGTCAAAAATTCCGATGGTTTATCTATGTGAAATTTTTGGACAAAGGACTATTTCGGTAAACGGCATTTTCGGTCAAACTACCTGTTTGGCCAAATGACTTTTCGACCAATTCGGCTGAACGACATTTTCGGCCGTATGACGATTTCGACTAAACGATATTTTCGACCAAATGGAATATGCGGGCAAACACCATTCGGATTTGTGTCGGCCCTTCGCCTTCGTTTAGGCAAAAGTCTTTCGGCGAAGCTCCATTTGATTGCATGCCACTTGGCCGAATAGCACTGAATGTTATCTAGCCGAATTCTGTTTGGAAGAATTGTACCTTTTCCGAAACGATTATTAGGTGGAAAATGGTGTGGTCGAGCTTAGCAGCACAGATCTGGCTGATTTGGTTGCAGCAACTGCTATGTGACTCGATTTGGTCGTATATAAGTCACAGTAACTCTTGTGATAAGTGTGCTGCTCGGGGAAATTGTCATTTGGCCGAAAGCGACATACAGCCAAAAGGGACATTCAGCCGAACTTAAAATTTGGCAGAAAAAGTTGTTTGTCATAACAGGTCATTTGGCTGACAGCATGGCCGTGGCCAAAATGGTGATATGGACGAAAATGTCGTTTGACCGAATAGATTGTTTGGCCGAAAATACCATTTGGTAGAAATGATCTTTTGGCAGAAAAAGCTATATGGCCCGAAAGTGTCCTTTCTGCCAAACAGTAAATTCATTTTTGGTCAAATGACCTATTCAGCCAGACGACACTTTCGGCGAAATTTTTATTCCGCTTAAAAGATCCTTTCTGCCAAACAACCATTTCGACCAAATGTTTTTTTTTTCAGCCAAAGGAATTGTTCGGCCGAACGGCATTTTCGGCCGTATGTAGGGATAAAGGTTCGGTTGTGGGCACCGTTTTGAATTTTTCCATAACTTTGGTTCTAGTTGGTATTATGTCTACATTTTTATTCCAATGGAAAGCTAGACGTACAACCTTACTGCTAGAGAAGAGATTGGTTTGATTTCATCGATTTGAAAAATTTTGTTGTTAACTTCGCAAAATAGGAATTTTTGGACATTTCAGTTTTGTGGTTCGGTTAACATTTAAAAATGTAAAAGCTTATTGCGTACCGTCGTGCGGGGCTTCTTTTGATTCCGGGGGCTACTTTGGATTTTTGATTTTTTGAAAAAAATAAACGGAAAAAATACCAAATTTGAAACAGAAAGTTGCCATCCAACTATCAACAAGACACCCGATTGGTAATAATGACAATTTTATAGTAATTTTCGTTATAATTCTTGTTTTAAAATGTCCAAAGTAGCCCCTGATTTTTCAAAAGAAGCCCCGCACGACGGTATTCAGTGTTTTTAAATCTTTTATTTGTGCAGAATGAAACTCAAATAATTGTGTTTGTTCTTCATAGTCAGAAGGTATGCGTTCGTTAAATCACTTTGTTCGCCTAACTCATTGTTTCGTCAATGTTTTTAAGCTGTTTCTATACTATCGAACTCGATGTAAGAGATGTCATATAAAAGTGAAAACTTTATTAGTTTATTTTATTATCAATACTTTGCGAAAAAACTACTTGTTAGAACAGTTTAAAGTTATAAGCATCTTTTATAACTTTAAACTGTTCTAACAGGTAATTTCGCTTCTAAATTATGGTTCTAAACTGTAGTTTAAATGAGGTATAAATCAGCTGTAGGATTTACTTTTCGGTGGCAAAGTGAAGCTTCATTACGACTATTCCCTATCCATTAGTAGAAAAATGAAAATTTATCAATGACGAAGCCGTTATAAAATTGATGGTATACCTACAATCATTATAATGTGTGGTATTTTTATTATGGCTCTTCGAAGTGAGACAAAACCACGTTCCTAGTTTCGAAAAAAAAATCAATAAAATACTGAAAGTAACGTTGAGAACGCAATATCAATAATATCTCAAAGCCTATGAACATAAGAATCTTAAATAAGCAATTCAGGTGTTTTGAAAATTTTGAGCTTAATTATAAGAATACCCATTTTTTTCCTATTTCAAATATAAAAACTGAACTATAATCGCTACCAAAAAGCAGTATGCCGATGATAAAACAAAATCATTCTCCAAATTGAAAACAATCAGAGCGTCAAATATATGCAACGGTGCGCATTTAGTTACCGCCTTTGCCAAGCATCCCGCCAGACCCCGACTACAACAGCTTGGCACGCGTTTTGCGCTTGTACGCAATCGTTTACATTAGCGCCTCAACCATTTATCAAACAACGCAAACTTTCGCCCACTCTGCGATTCGCTTTCCGACTGACTATAATCAACCAAACTTCGACGCACCACCACAAAACAGTGCGATTTGGTGTTTACCTCATCTGTGCTCCTAAAGGCAAAAATCACCACCCTTACGGTTAATCAAAGCGCTTCAATGTAGTTACTACCGACGATTGATCTTTTACTTTGTATTGCCAGCGCTGCACAGTGACTAGCAGTTGAGAAAAACTTTGTAAATGTTATAGAATTTCTGTTGATCCTAGACCAAGTATCAATGAAGGTTTCGCATTCATATAAATATTTTAGTTGTTCACCAAGGACCAAATTCAGTACACTATAATTTGATTAACTTCTACACATTTCCAAACATCATCTGGGTTTTCTTGATACTTGTATTGACGAAACACGTTTTTGTACTAGAAAACATCAGAAAACGATAATCAACACATATTGTGTTTCTTTCATTTTCTTACTCTTCATATAAACAATAAATAATTTGTATGGGAAAATCCTACAAGCGGGAGGGGGGTCCGAAAAATCCAGAAAAATTCTTACGTTGTTATTGAACGACCCCTAACCTATCACAATACCAATCATTCAAATAATTGTCACTTAATTTTCACTATGAAAAGTCATGTAGACCTTAAAAATTTAAACTTTTATTGACCTTACTGGTATCATATAGACATTACTGATATATCATATTGCATTAAAAAGAAATGTTTATAAGTGAAAGCCATACTAATATACCCATACCATACAATATCAATATACTTTTCTACTGATTTTTACTTCAATAGAATGTCTAAAAAATATATGTGTGGGGTACTCAGACCAAGATGTATGTTTGTCATCAATCACTAATGAAGTAAGATGGTGAAGTGTCATGAAACCAATTTTTAATCATGTTTTGGGAATGGAATAATATTCATTCTCCAATTTTTGACCCGTCCGATAAATAGTGGACGGGATTAGGAGAGATGCGGTCAATATGCGCCCCCTAAGCTAATCTCTTAATTAAATGGTGATTTCATCCGAAATAATGTAATTTCGAAGTGTTCATCAATAATCTAGCATATCAGTCATTATATGGTCCAACCATTTTCAAGAAAAACCAACAATATTATATGAAAACGATTTTATTCCAAAATACTGCATTTTCATTTAAAATGGACGACGCTGGGCAATATGCGCCACCCAAAAATGATAATCAAAATATTCCAATATTTTTCACTGAAATAGTCACACTATTTTGCAAAAGATAAGTGTCAGTCTTATACTTTAGGGTAGTCAATATTTTAGATTATTAAAATAGAGGAGAAAATATTTTTTATATGTGAAGAGAAAGCATTGTTGACGTAAACTCCGAAATTGCATCGGAAAGAGTCAAAAAAACATTTTATTTTTAAAAATTTAAACACAGAGTTTTCGACAAAGTTTTTTTGCGTAACGGCTTACAAATGTTTTTTGGCTTTAGCTGCTCACGATTTTGAGACATAATTTGGGGTAATAACCAAGAAAACGTGGTGGCGCATTTTACCCAACCGGCGCATTTCATACGTATCTCCCCTACACATGGTCGATGGATTCGGGTCAGGTTCGGGTTTGGAAAATTAGTGCAATGTCGGGTTCGGGTCGGGTACGGGTTTGTGAGATGAAAAAATGTCGGGTCCGGGTCGGTTACGGGTTTGAGAAATAAAATACCGAGTATTTATTTATTCGTGTCTGGTCATTTTGAGGCTATTCCGTTATGAGGACCTACTTCGACTTGCGGTTCTCAACCTGGGGTACATGTACCCCTGAGGGTACCTTCGCTGGCCCCAGGGGGTACCTCGGACAAAAATCCGTAATGGTGGACGTATTACAATTCCAATCAAAACTCATTTATAAAGTTTTGATACTTATGTATTTTTTCATTTCATAACTTTGTCTTAAACTGCGGGACAAAAGATCAAAAGGACAAAACTTCGAATTAACAATTTAAAAAGAAACTCTTCAATGCAATCTACCTGATCGAAACAAAATGATATGCTTCTGAACTGAAATCTAGAGTCTAAAGGTTTGAAAGCCTCCGTTTGAAAGGCATGAAGGCTTTATTTTTTTTTCGAATAACTCGGTTGCAACGTTGCATGATGATTAGAAGCATCCTTCTACGTTTCTCGGAAGCCTTCTTCCAAGTAGCTCGGAAGCAATCACAAATAAAAATATCTCGGGTAATTATTCGAAAGGACGTATGAGTTTTTGTAAACAAAGATTCAAACGTCGATTTGTCCAATCTGATAGCACTCTCCCGCAAACCAACGCTACCAACAGGTAGCCGAAGGCTTCCCCTACCTGTCTGTGGTGATGGTTTGCGTGAGAGTGCTATCAGATTGAAAAATCGACGTTTGAATCTTTGTTAACAAAATCACATACGTCCTTTTGAATAAGTACCCGAAATATGTTGTGGTATTTAATGTATTTCCATTTTACCCATCTGCATGCTGGAACTACTATTCCCCTTGATCACAGTTGAAACCGCTTGCATTTTAGTTAAAAATTGACCGAGAACGAGCTGTTTTAAGTTGTCAAGATTCGTCCCGGCAGTTTGAGGGTAAAACTACAAAACAAATTAGGCTTCCGACACCTCAATTTTCTCAGAATCTCATGAGTAATCTAGAAAACGCCTTAGTTTTTTGGTAGGGTAAAACTGGCAGTGTAGTGGCCAGGTTCCGGAAACCCGGCATTTCCGGTAAAAAATTTCCAACCTAAAAGTACAAAACCTATTAGGTTTCCGACGCCTCAAACTTCTCAGAATGTCATGAGTAATTTAGAAAATGCCTTAGTTTCTTGATAGGGTAAAACTGGCCATGCGATGGCCACGGAGCAGTTTCCGGAAACCCGGAATTTCTAGTTCAAAAGGCCAGCATAGGTCGGAATATATCGGTCTTCCGACATTGCAATCCTCTCAGAATCTCATTAGTAATCCAGATAACGCCATAGTTTTTTAGTAGGGTAAAACTGGGCATGTGATGATCACGGAACATTTTCCGGGAGCCCCGAATTCACGGTACAAAATGCCAATATAGAACTATAAAACAGATCCAAACCCTTATCTTACCTTACACCTTACTTCTCCGGTACTAAAGACCAACGTAGAAATACAAAATATCTTCAAACATTTTTATGTTCGGATGTACCACTTTGACCAGCTATTAGATCTATCGCAGCATTCCCCGTATTCTTAATGTATAAGTGCATCTCCAGTTGCTCCAATACTATTGATAAGCAATGCAGTATCGTTTTCGATATAGTTCTTGTTATTCACCCATATTCTTGTTTACGTACGAACGCGCTTTCGAACGAAAGTTGAAGTGCATTCTCATTTACGCCAGCAAAATCCAATGGAGAAACGGTTCGAAATTTTTAACTAAAACTTAACTAAATTCTTTCTGTAATTCTTAACTAAAACAACTTATAGACCTTTGCTTGAAAAATGGATTTAGCTAGGGCTCGGTTTTGTAGATCTTACTCCGTAAGACACTACACAAAAGTGATCTTGTCAACGTTACAGGAAAAAGCCTACAAAGAACTACAAAATAAATCAGTCTGTCGACCCCTGAAAGGGCCACGGGACAGGTTCCAGAGATCCAGGATTTCCAGTGAAAAAGACCTACAAAGAACATCTTTATAAATCAGTCTTCCGACACCTTGAACTTCTGAGAATTTAACGAGTTTTCCAGAAAACGCCAAATTGCTCTTTTACTGACAATTTTATAGCCACAGAACAAGATCCAGCCACAGAACAAAACCCATTTCGAAAGCCTAACGTGGCCTTTTGTACCGGATATTTCGGGCTCCCGAAACCTATCATGAAACTATGGCGTTTTCAAAATTAGTCATGAGATTCTGAGAAGTTTAAAGTGCCGGAAGACCGCTTAATTTCGTGGTTCTATGATGGCTTTTTGTACTGCTTGTTACGGGCTTCTGGAATCTATTCCGTTGTCATCACTTGGCCAGTTTTACTCTACCAAGGAACTAAGACGTTTTCTGGTTTTCTTAAGATATTCTGAGAAGTTTGAGGTGTCGGAAGACTTATTTGTATTGTAGTTTTATGTTGGTATTTTTTACCGATGATTCCGGGTTTCCGAAACATTTTCCATGGTCATCCCATGGCCAGTTCTACCCTAACAAAAAACTATGTTTAAAACTTTGGCATTTTCTTAGTTACTCATGAGATTTTGAGAAGCTTGAGGTATCGGAAGACTGATTTGTTTTGTAGTTCAACGTTTGCCTTTTGTACCGGGAATTTCGGGTCGCCGGAACCAATACCCTACTAAGAAACTAAAACGTTTTCTAGATTACTCATGAGAATCTGAGAAATTTGAGGTGTCGGAAGCCTGATTTGTTTTGTATTGGTTTTTTTTACCGGAAATCCCGGGTTTCTGGAACCTGTTCCATGGCCATCAAATGGCCAGTTTTACCCTACCATGAAACTATGGCGTTTTGTAAGTTACTTGTGCGATTCAGAGAAGTTTGAGGTGTTGGAAGACCGATATATTCCGTGATACTATGTTGGCCTTTTATACCGGATATTTCGGGTTTCCGGAACCTGTTCGGTGATCATCCGGCGGGCAATTTATACCTATTTGGCTATTGTTGTCGACCATTCTCATTGACCATTAATTACTTATATTAAAACATTCGTTATGATGATAATTTCAAAATACTAAACATTAGCTCTAAAAATGACACTTCCAAACTCCACCTCTAAAAGGGAGAGTCATCCTGACCATTTTACCCATCTACTTTCTGGAACTACTATTCCCATTGACCACAGTTGCAACCGCTTGCATTTTAGAAGAAAATTGACCCAGAACGAGCTGTTTGAAATTGTCAAGATTCGTTCCGGCAGTTTGATGGTAAAAAGTAACCTTGAGAAAAAATATGTTACCTAATTGTCAATTCATTCATCTAATCCAAGCACCAGCATTTTTAGCGTTATTGATTCATTGAGGGCCCTCCTTAGCGGTGCGGCAAGATGCACGGCAATAGAGCAAGACAATGCTGAGGGTGGCTGGGCTCGATTCCCGGTGCCGGTCTAGACAATTTTCGGATTGGAAATTGTCTCGACTTCCCTGAGCATAAAAGTATCATCTGTTTTATGTCGGCCTTTTGTACCGGAAATTTCGGGTTTCCGGGACCTGTGACGTGGTCATCGCATGGCCAGTTTTACCCTACTGAAAAACTATGGGGTTTTCTAAGTTACTTATGAGATTCTGAGAAGTTTGAGGTGTTGGAAGCCTAATTTGTTTTGTAGTTTTATGTTGGCCATTTTTTACCGGAATTTTCTGGTTTCCGGAACCTGTTCCGTGGCCATTGCATGGCCAGTTTTACCCTACCAAGAACTAAGGCGTTTTCGAAATTACTCATGAGATTCTGAGAAGCTTGAGGTGTCGGAAGCCTAATTTGTTTTGTAGTTTTATGTTGGCCCTTTTTTCCCGGAAATTTCGGGTTTTCGGAACCTGTTCCGTGGTCATTGCATGGCCAGTTTTACCCTACCAAGAAACTAAGGCATTTTCTAAATTACTCATGAGATTCTGAGAAGTTTGAGGTATTGGAAGCCCAATTTGTTATGTAGTTTTATCTTGGCCTTTTGTACCGGAAATTCCGGGTTTCCGGAACTTGTTCCGTGGCCATTGCATGGCCACCTCTTCCCTACTGAAAAACTATGACGTTTTCCAAGTTACTTAGTAGATTCTGAGAAGTTTGAGGTGTCGGAAGCCTAATTTGTTTTGTAGTTTTATGTTGGCCATTTTTTACCGGAAATTGCGGGTTTCCGGAACCTGTTCCATGGCCATCAAATGGTCAGTTTTATCCTACCAAGAAACTATTGCGTTTTCTAAGTTACCTATGAGATTCTGAGAAGTTTGAGGTGTCGGAAGACCGATATGTTCGGTGATTCTAAGCTGGCCTTTTATACCGGATATTCCGGGTTTCCGGAACCTACTCGAAGGTCATCCGGAGGTCAATTTATGTCTGTTTGACCATTGTTGTCAACCATTCACATTTATCATTAATTACTTATACTAAAACACCTGTCACGACGTTAAAAATTTCAAAATACTAAACATTTGCTAAAAAAATGGCTTATGCCACACTTCAAAACTCCCCCCTCTAAAAGAGGGAGGGTCATCTTGAGCATGTTACCCCTCTACATGCTGGAACTACTATTCCCCTTGATCACAGTTGAAACCGCTTGCAATTTAGATAAAAATTGACCAAGAACGAGCTGTTTTAAGTTGTCAAGATTCGTCCCGGCAGTTTGAGGGTTAATTTGAGAGGAATCGAAAAATTTGTTTAAACTAAGAATGTTGTCTCTGTTGGCTATAGGAAGGGAACCCCCTCACAAAGAACAACAAATACTAGAGCTCCCTCTCTACACCACGGCAGGCTACTGACTGATACTTCTGCCAGCAGCTGCAGTTCTCTTTATTCAACAATAGGTATATACATAATACAATAATCCATAACAAACTTCCTTAATCTATACCAAAGAGCAACTACAACTAACCAGCGCCCGCTTCTTAGCCATATTCGATCTACAGCGAAGCGTCGCACACTACCTGATATTTCAACAGTCTCTTGGGTGGGGGTTATGTTCACCTCCCCCCCCCCTCCTCATGGCTGCGCCACTGCATCATACCTTAAGCTTATTTGAAAGTGAAATGACAAATTTGCAGACATAATTCTTAGTGGAAAAAAATCTTCCAACCAGATTAGTTCACCAAAAATTGATTTTCGACTAAATGTCGGTTCAACATAATTGTCATAGCGATATCCGAAACATTAATGATGTTTCGAAACCTCGATGGACTATGCTCGACTTTTATTGAGGCATACATTGCTTATCTCATCGAAAAATAGACTACCGTGCAAATTTGTCGCAGTACCAAATCAAATGCTCACACGTCCAATTGTATAGAAATTAGTGAAAGCACAATCCAAAACGTCATACTTGCACCTTTTGGGGGGCAGCCCTTACTTTGCACCGTTCAATGTGCAAAAACGATCCATAAAAAAATGAAAAACGATCCGATAAATCGAAACGATAAATCCATAAAATAGTTCGGGAGATTCCATGAAAAATAATTTTATGATCAATAAATCTTTGAAAAATGATCCATAAAAGCTATATTTTGAACCATAAAATTTCAAATTTGCGCAATTTTTATCCTGATGATGATCCATAATTTCAGTAATATGATCCATAATTTTGGTCATATGATCCATAATTTTGTTTATATGATCCATAATGCTTGGAAAGAAGGCCAATGAAACTATATTAATTGATCCACACATTTTATAAAATCTATGGATCATTTGCCAAAATTTATGGATCATATCACCAAAACTATGGATCATTTGAACCAAGCTATGGATCAGATGGCCAGAGTTATGGATCATATGACTAAAATTATGGATCATATTACTGAAATTATGGATCATCATTACGATAAAAAAAATGCGCAAATTTGAAGTTTTATGGATCAAAATATAGTTTTTTATTGATCATTTTCCAAAGATTTATTGATCATTTGTCATACGTTCATGGTAAAATAGCAGGAATTGTATTGTTTTTCTTGACTATGTTAATGGAACATATTTTCCCATTAATTGCTAAATTTTAGTTTAGTTATGGATCGAAAAAATATTCTTTTTGGGATCTCCTGAACTATTCTATGGATTTATGGTAGCGTTTTATGGAACATTCAGAAGTTATTTATGGATCGATTTTCGTTTTTTAAGGATCCGTCTTCATTGTTTATATGCAAAAGTATGTTTTGCCCTTTTGGGGAATATATTTTGGTGGGACAATATTTTTAGCACGGTAGTCGAACACGGCGCAACATTTGCTATACCTACTAGCTTTGAAATGGCAGCAAAATAAAATTTTCATAAAGAATTAAAAAATTTCGATGAAAATATAGGAAATTGACAATAAAGAAATCAGTATATAAGTAACAAATAAGTATGAAATTTCCCTAAATAATTAAAAATTTCCAAAAATAATTAAGAATTTTCCACAAAATTAAATAAATTAGAACTTTTAACAGCAAACGTGCAACTTTAAAAGAACAAATCAAAATATGTATTCAATAAAAAAAATACAAAATTTCCATAAATAAATCATTATTAGCAAAGAACATTTACAAAATTTTACACAAAATATTTTTTTTCACAAAAAAATAAAAACATCCAAAATCAATAAAGTGGAATATAATAATAAGAAAATTTAAATAAATGCAGAAAAGCAAAATAATTGAACATTAAACAATAAAGGGGTCATCTATGGAAAAAATGCTTTATTGCCTAAAATGTTTTATTGCTTTTTTATGTTTCTTTATTGATTTTTTTTTATTTATTTTTACCAGGGTTCGTACTTTTCGTTTCGATGAAAATTTTCGAGTCGCAATTTTAAATTTTTCATTTTTTTTTTCAAGCAGTTTTCGGGTCGGATGAGCTTTGTAGTGAAAACCATCTTACTCCTATTTTTACTACTTTTACTTTTACTACCTACTTGTACTTTTTTCTAACCGTGTAGAAGATAAGTGAAAATCTTGCCTACTTGATGAATTTCTTTTTTCGTTTCATCACTTTTACAATTACAATTTTACGGTAAAAGCAATAACAGAAATTTTATGACCGCAACAGGATTCGAACATAGAACACCAACAAAAATGGCAATGGGATGCGATCACTATAGCCACACCACCACATCGATTGCATGTAGGGAAGAGGTTGTTTGTTCCATAAGGGCCACTCTTTTTGCGATTGCTGATGGCACGAAAAGGAAGAAAGGAGTGAAAAAAACGAACAAATGCATTATTTAGGGAATTTTATTGGCAATTACTCATTTATTTATTAGAGTTTTTATGTTAGTCCTTTGAAACATGCATTTGCTCTGAGTTGCTTAGCTGCTATAATTACTGTTATAATTATTATTGTTTTAAGCTCGAATTTGGCTTGAGTATCTACCACTATACTGTGCACCATGGCATTGGTTTTGGTTTATGGTAGGCCGGTGGCTGTGTTACTTACGATCGTAATTCAAACTTACTCGTGTACACCAGCGAGCCGAAAAACGCATTCCACGGCAATGCTTGAAGCGCATAAAATAAATAGTAACCCAGTGTAGGTACGATCCAATCTGCATCCATCAGCTTCGGAGCGAAGATAAAGGCTTTTTGCACACAATGTTATGTTGGTGGATGAAAATAAAATTACAAGTGCTTCAGTTATGTAGGAAAAGTAATGCGATGAGAAAACGGGAAAATGCACTCGCATCTGCAGACCATTTCAAGTAGACGAGTAACTTTTATCTCCCGCGAGAAAAATTTTGATCTTGATGTTCTTCTACTTTGTTTGGTTAATGAATAAAGAAATGCGGTAATGATGAAAGGCGGCAGGAAAATGCAATACTTATTTTGTTCATATTTGATACATCAATGGACGGCAGGTGGAGCTCCGGATTTAAAATTATTTTCCAACAGAAAAACGCAGGAAGAAAGCGTGGGACGCAAGCTCACTCACAGTAACAATAAGCCATTGAGTTATAAGTTATGCTCACATATTACATATTTGTATTTTTAGATGGTTACGATTTTAATGATTCCAAATGTGATTTGTATTTCATTTTCAGTTTCGGAATTCGCAATTATTAAATCATCAGCTTTAAGCTCGGAAGAGTAGAAATCCGCAGTAGGTGTCGTGTTGATTGAATAAAAAGATGCGATCCAGTATTTATGATCAGTGATAACGCGTAATGCGTCGTGGTGAAATGCTTGGCAAGCCGAAAAATGAGAGCGTGAAGATACACGTGGCGGATTAATTGAACCGCGAACCATCACAAACCACCCACACGAATCGGATGTCATGTGACTAACACTGTACCGTGCTCATCAAAACAGCATTATTCATTTAACCTTCGTCTCACCTCTTTGCCATAACGTCATAGTGAAACTGTGGGCTCCCAATTCGAATTTCCACGAAACCCCCTAACAACAACTAAACTGTGTGCGTGCTCGTGCGCACGGCCGTGCTCCGGCCCTGACAAAATTGGTTTCTCACTGTTGTTCCGACCCCCGTGCGCCATCCTGAATGGATAAGCACAGCAGGTCCAAACCGACGCTAGAGGACTACATCATCGACATGGAGACGCGGCCGCCCGACAGCGGTCAGATCTCCGACAAGGACGTCTGGGCCCAGCTGCACCAGAAGGAGGCCGACCTGCTGCTGGCGGCCGAACTGGGCAAGGCGCTCCTCGAGAAGAATGAGGAACTGAAGAAGCAGCAGGAAAAGCTGATCGACGACTACTCGGTGAAGCTGGAGGTGAGTGAATCTTTAATTTCTTCTTTTCAACTCGCATTGTATACAACACTGGTTCAATGACGTTTATGCAAAATATATCACAAAATAGTTAATTTGGTGTGAATCATACCACCACAGTTGTAACGAAACGCGTGGTTTAACAGATGTGAATCCTGAGAGCATTCTTTTTTTTTTTCCTCGTTTGTCGGGTGAAGATCACTGCGTCCAGATTTTAGGACTATTGTGATATACCCTTTTACTGTGAAATACGCAAGTTATCTCAGTAACATGTTTGTCACTGAGATACCTTGGTATCGACTGAACTCAAGACCATCTATTATTGATGAATAGAGATCCTGAGTTACAGTATGTGACTCCCCATTCTGGCGAGACTAGCTTTATGAAGCCAACCACGTCCTTGGGGATAAGATCCATATGTCAGCAGGCCCTGAAAGGGCTTGCTGAGAACTTTGAACCTACGTTGGGTGAGTGCACTGCAATAGCAGAGGATGTGTTCTGATGTTTCTCTCTCCTCGTCACAGAAGCGGCAATTTGAGGTTTGGATTGCTCCGATCTTTTGTAGATGGTATCTGCAGGGGCAGTGTCCAGTTATTAGACCGGTGTAGATGTTGAGATCCCTTTTGTTGAGACCTAATAGTTGTTGGGTTTTCTTGGGGTTAATCGTTACGAGCCTTTTGGATTGGCTCGTATGGGGAAGTGCATTCCAGTTTGATGTGATTTGACTGACCATATATTTGTTCAGTTCCATTTTACAGAGCAGTCTGAGATCCCGCAGAAGGGCTCAGGGCCAATGAACCTTTCATTAGATCCATTCCTGGCTAGCTCATCAGCAATCTCGTTTCCCTCTAGACCCGTATGTCCTGGGATCCAATATAGGTAGACTCGATTGCGTATGGATAAGTTTTTCAAAGCCAGAATGCATTCCCACACTAGCTTTGAGTTACAAGTGTAGTTATTAAGCGACGACCAAGAAAATACATATTTTTGCAAATCTATACTTTCTCCTCAGGCATAATAACACGCATTCTAATATTGCATATATTTCCGCCTGAAATACTGTGGGCCACTGTCCTAAGTGGACAGAAATTTTTGTTGTAGGGCCATAGATTCCGGATCCTGTCAGATTATTCATTTTCGAACCATCTGTGAAGAAATTTATAGAGCCTGTTGGAACGCTGGGTCCACCTCCTTCCCACTCCTGGCGGGAAGGAATGAACACATCGTAAGGTAAGTCATAATTGACTACCGTTTCCATCCAGTCACTACAAATTCCTATTGCGGGATTTATGGCAAATTCATTTAATATGCTGAGGTGACCCGTAAGGTCTCCCGACAGCAGTGTTTTTGTTCTCTTTAACCTTAGAGCACTTTTTTCCGCTTCCAGCTTTATGAATTGATCTAACCGGGGCAGGTGAAGCATTGCGTCTAGGGCCAAAGTGGGTGTACTACGAACTGCACCAGTGATGGCTATGCAAGCGGTGCGTTGGATTTTGTTGAGCTTAGCCCTTGCAGCAGCCTCATTAGTTTTAGGCCACCAGACAAGGGAAGCGTAAGTTGTCCTGGGACGGACAATGGTTTTATATATCCACATGATCATACTTGGGTTTAGGGCCCATCTTTTACCAAGGGTTTTGAACAAACCCAAAGTGTATTGAGACCTTTCTGCACAACTGATTGGAGATGAGAGTTCCAATTAAGCTTTGCGTCGAGTATGACACCTAGATATTTTACTTCACTTGAATAAACTAATTGTGTTTGATTCAAGAAAAGGGTTTCAGTTGTACCTTTCTCCGTTTGGTGAAAGGGATAATGGAAGTTTTTGTAGGATTTATGCCTAGTTGATACTTTTGACACCAGGAAAAAGTGTGATTTAGAGCAGATTGCATTCTTTCCACGATAACACTTTCGAATTTGCCTCGTACAATAATGACAACGTCATCAGCATATCCAACCACTTCGAAGCCTCTTCTCTCTAAGCTGTCTAGAAGCTCATCCACCACCAGTGACCACAACAAAGGAGAAAGCACTCCGCCTTGCGGACACCCCCTTGTTGCTTTAACAGTGATGTATGAACCGCTAAGCTCAGAGGAGATTTTCCGATTAGCTAGCATAGCATGTACCCAGGTAACAATGCATGGGTCGAATTTTCTCCTCAACATTGCTGACCCTATAGACGAATAAGAAGCGTTATCGAATGCGCCCTCAATATCAAGAAATGCTACAAGAGCAATTTCTTTTGCATTAAGTGTTTTTTCGATTTTTGAACTACCGTATGTAGTGCCGAGATCGTAGATTTTCCACTTTGATAAGCGAATTGGTTTTTTGACAAAGGCATTGCTTTCATAAATTTGTGATTTATGTACTCGCATAGTACCTTTTCCATAATTTTGAGCATTACAGAGGATAAACTTATCGGCCTGAATGCTTTGGGGTTGGTTTTATCTCTCTTGACTGCCTTCGGAATGAAGACAGCCCGGATTTGACGCCAATCGTTAGGTATGTGCCCCAAAATCAGACTCGCCTTAAAAATCTCAACCAAGGGTGGAACCAGTGTTTTCTCCTCTTTTTGGATCAACGCTGGAAATATTCCATCCATGCCAGGAGACTTAAATGGCTCGAAAGATCTCACAGCCCTCTCAACCCTGGCCCGAGTGAAAGCTTCCTTTGCAACCTTTATTGCGTCTTTTTTAGACCCAGAAACCCATGATTGGATCTCTTGTGGATCTGAGACAGCAATTCCAGTGCCTTGGTCGCCGATGCTCGACTCAGGGATTGAATCAGGAAGTGGATCTTTAACAATTCGCTCAGTGTATCGCTAGGCTCTACAGTGAGCGAACCATCCGTCTTTCGGAGGCTACCCACACCATTGGAGTGGTCTTTTGAAAGAGTTTTTGGAGTCTGGCCACTACGGGTGTATTCTCTATGCTTTCACACATTAGAATCCACGATTTCCGTTTGGCTGACCTTATTTCTTTGTTGTAGTTCGTCAGGGCCTTTCTGTATAGGCTCCAATCGCCGGTTCGCTTAGCACGATTGAACTCCCTACGCGCAGTTTTCCTAAGCTTCTCAAGAGTTTTATTCCACCATGGAACGTCTCTACTCGAACTAGTTGATTTAGTTGGACAGCTCTCTTGGTAGGCGTTAAGGATTTTGTTTTTAATGGATTTGGACGCATCTTCCAATTGTGTTATGGACTTGATGTGACTTTCTATGATGTACTCTTCGGATCGTAGGATAGCTGAGTAGGATTCCCAATCAGTTTTCTTAGGATCTTTAAACGTTTTTTCCATCGTTAGACCCCTTCCCATTCGAAGATGATGTGTTTATGGTCTGACATTGATATTTCTTCAGAAACATGCCAGTTTTTATTTTATCAGAGATAGACCGACTACATAGAGTCAAGTCCAAAACTTCCTGACGAATGGAGTTTTCAAACGTGGGCTTGTCACCAACATTACAAATGTCAATGTTCTTGGAAGAGAGAAACTGTAACAGGTACTCACCTCTGGTGTTTATATTGGTACTTCGCCATACGGTGTGATGTGCATTTGCGTCGCACCCTATGACGAAGGGGATGTTGTGTCGGTGGCTGTAGGCTACGAGCGCAGCTATTTTTGGAGGAGGGATTTCGTCCACGTCACCTGGGAAGTATGCCGAGACCACCAAGATCTCTCTACTCCCTCTGGCGGAAGGTACCTCCATCCTGACCGCTACGATGTCCCTTTATGAATTCTGAATTTGGAAAGTATTTACAGTTGTTATGTAATAAAATAGCCGCTCTAGGAGAAAGCTGGCTGTCATCATATACCAACTTACATGAGTGTTGTGGAATACCTTGTATTCTGGATTTATTGACCCATGGCTCTTGAATGAGGGCCACGGTTAAATTCTCTTTGGTGAACCTCCGACAGAGCACACCCGTGGCGCTTTCAGCATGGTGGAGGTTCACTTGCAGAACTTTAGTCGCCATTTCCGGGGTTCCCGCTTTTTCCGGACGACGACTGTCCGGCTTTGATGTTGCGGATCATCAGGATGTCGTTTGGTATTACAGTCTGGGTTTTCTCTCTTCCCTGTAGCAACCTGGCCCGCCAGTTTCGCCTCTGTGGTCAAACTGTCGCTTTTTGCACCCCCTTCCTGAGAGCATAGTTGATCGTTGAAAGTTAAACCACTTCATATTGACCTACATTTCCGTTCATTTGCGCCTTAACACCTTTCTCAAAACCGGATTGATCACAGCTAAAGTGATGACGTTTCGCGACACTCGTTGATGGCTGGCGAGGAAACAAGCATAGCATTCCAATAACCCTGCAAAACATAATCGAAACCGGAACGGAAACCGGATTACCGAAAATGCAAGATGCAAGTCTTGTGCATTTTCATTTTGTATTTTTTAGCGTTTGTTTCTCATACTGAAAGCTGCAGAGAGAATTTAATTTTTCTTTTGGCAATTATGACGTGCATATCATGGAATAATTTTGTCAAGTAAGAAAACCAATCAAATTAGGTTAACAATGTTTGAAACTCCCTGTCTTTATTGATGCTACTTCGACATCAATACACGGTAAGGCAGCTGACTGGGTAGCGAATTTGCTTTGTCTCAAGGTGGCAACTGTGGCAGCCCGCCAGGCACTGCACCGACTATAACCAGCCTCTACATTTGACCAAAGACGACGGAAAAGGGCGGACTGCCATGGTGCTCTATTGCCACAAAGAGCATGGGCATAGAAAAAAGGTCGGCTTTAAACTGGTTTTGTGTGTCTAGTTCCTCTGCGAAATAAACCAGCTAGAAAAAATCGAAAGGAAATCACTCAATTTGTTCGCGATTTTCCACGTATCGATACCGAGAGTGAAACATATTCCCATACAAGTGAAAGGGTTTATTGGGTTAATTTACTCGTTTGGTCGTCGGTGGAATGTGAACCTGATTCTTTAAAGTCGGCAGTGCCCTTTCTTTGCTGTAGTAGATGTGGTGGGGCCGTAGTCGATCTGAAACAAAAGTAAAGCAAAGCTCCATTATTTAGCTCGATCCAGCCCATCGTATAATGGGATTTGCTAATCGGATGCCTTCGAAGTCGGCGTGCTTTGTCAGCTAATTACGGATTAGGTCGAACGAGAAACCCAATTGACGCCGCGTGCCGGCTCTGTCAGGTGTTGTCGAACTGTGTGTGGCGTCCGCATCGCACACCGTAGCTCAACCTCTAGGACCAGATTGTGTTACCACGGCACTTTAATCAAGTCCACCTGTGCACTATGGGCTGTTTTAATGGGGCGGGCGGAGTCGAAAATATATTCCCACAGGGTGTCAGTCAAAGATAGTTGGAAAGAAAATAAAATCTCGATATCGAGAAAGTGAATGAATGATTTTTATGTTTTAATTACAGTCTATGACAATTTTACTTCGCTTGGATAGAAAAAGTACTTCCGAAAGTATTAAAGCATAGTCTGGCCAGAAATTCACAATTCAAATTCCAGTCATTGTTACTTTTTAGCTTTTCAAAAAATATAAGCTTTTGTAGCAACATTCAGAGTAGGAAGATCAATAAGTGCGCAATAGTGTTCAATGAGAGTATGGTGTTGTCGAGCTTTGTGCGTGATCGAACGGTCACTTTGCACGGTGGGATGTAGAGACCAAATGGTCACTGTATAGTGTATACTCTAATATACTCCAATGAAGCAAAGTTTTGAGGCAGTAATACCATTTTACTTACGAGTATTGCATCTGGTCATACCAAATCATACCTTGAGTTTTCTCGTTAACCACACATTTTTTTTACTGTAAATAAAAATAAGCATAACTCATGAAATATGTGAAAAACTGATCTGAAAACTAAAGGGATATAGGCAGGGATTGCAGAAATCGCTCTCAATAGATAACGAACTGTAAATTGCCTTATGATTCATGGTGTTTAAGCACTGCAAATAACTGCTGTAGAATCACCCGACTTAGACATTAGATTGCAGATAGAACACGTCTTACCTCACGAAAGCGCACAGCTAAAATGGCGATGATGCTTGGACTGCCGTAACTACATCCGCTTTTACCTTTGTCAGGATAAGCGTCAGTAGTGCCAATGTTTGCAGCCATGTTACCCCCATTGCATGACAGTGATACCAACACTGCCGCCTGCAATCTATGACATATGTTAAGGCCAGTATGTACCTCACATGAATAACCATGATTAAAACAAAACTATCGCACTTGTATCGCACAAGTTGGATAAAAACTGATTCGGATAGGCTGTCCCCATCGTTTGATAAAACATCGTTTGATGGGGGCAGCAGGGACTATGTCCAAGGGCTTGACGATCCCTCCCCAGGCCATCTGCGAGTTGTGGCGCCTGCCTAGGATGTGGTGGGGTTTGACAGTGGGCCCTGTTAAACCTCTATAAAAAGCTGCATGTATCCGCAAGTAGGCTCCGCCAAAGCGACCGTGTGCCGCTCAAAGCGCACAAGCCCAAGTCCTGGTGTTAGGTGGGACGCTAAACAGCCCTGACACGACGGCCCTCCGACGAGACAGGAGGTTTGCGCAGGCCCAATAAGCCGCCTTTAAAACAACTATTACGAACGACATAGAAGATAATACGCCTCGATACAATCGGCAACGACCTGGGCGACGAATAAAGGATCACGATTGGAAGCTTGGAACATGGAACTGCAAGTCGCTAGGCTTCGCAGGTTGCGATAGGATAATCTACGATGAATTACATCCCCGCAACTTCGATGTCGTAGCGCTGCAGGAAATCTGCTGGACAGGTCAGAAAGTGTGGAAAAGCGGGCATCGAGCGGCTACCTTCTACCAAAGCTGTGGCACCACCAACGAGCTGGGAACCGGCTTCATAGTGCTGGGAAAGATGCGCCAACGCGTGATTGGGTGGCAGCCAATCAACGCAAGGATGTGCAAGCTGAGGATAAAAGGCCGTTTCTTCAACTATAGCATCATCAACGTGCACTGCCCACACGAAGGGAGATCCGACGACGAGAAAGAAGCGTTCTATGCGCAGCTGGAGCAGACATACGATGGATGCCCACTGCGGGACGTCAAAATCGTCATCGGTGACATGAACGCTCAGGTAGGAAGGGGGGAAATGTATAGACCGGTCATCGGACCGGATAGTCTGCATACCGTATCGAACGACAACGGCCAACGATGCATAAACTTTGCAGCCTCCCGCGGAATGTTAGTCCGAAGCACTTTTTTCCCTGCAAGAATATCCACAAGGCCACATGGAAATCACCTAATCAAATAACGGAAAACCAAGTCGACAACGTTTTAATCGACGGCAAATTCTTCTCCGACATCACGAACGTCCGCACTTACCACAGTGCGAATATTGAATCCGACCACTACCTCGTTGCAGTATGCCTGCGCTCAAAACTCTCGACGGTGATCAACACGCGTCGGAGTCGTCCGACATTGGGCGGCTACAAGACGGTAAACTAGCCCAAGAATACGCGCAGCAGCTGGAAGTGGCACTCCCAACGGAAGAGCAGCTAGGCGCAGCATCTCTTGAAGATGGCTGGAGAGATATTCGATCCGCCATTGGAAGCACCGCAACCGCTGCACTAGGCACGGTGGCTCCGGATCAGAGAAACGACTGGTATGACGGCGAATGTGAGCAGTTAGTTGAGGAGAAGAATGCAGCATGGGCGAGATTGCTGCAACACCGCACGAGGGCGAACGAGGCACGATACAAACGGGCGCGGAACAGACAAAACTCGATTTTCCGGAGGAAAAGCGCCAGCAGGAAGATCGAGACCGTGAAGAGACGGAGGAACTGTACCGCGCTAATAACGCACGAAAGTTCTATGAGAAGTTGAACCGTTCACGTAAGGGCCACGTGCCACAGCCCGATATGTGTAAGGACATAAACGGGAACCTTCTTACGAACGAGCGTGAGGTGATCCAAAGGTGGCGGCAGCACTACGAAGAGCACCTGAATGGCGATATGGCAGACAACGGTGGCGGTATGGTAATGAACCTAGGAGCACGCGCTCAGGACATGCGACTTCCGGCTCCGAATCTCCAGGAAATCCAGGAGGAGATCGGCCGGCTGAAAAACAACAAAGCCCCTGGAGTTGACCAACTACCAGGAGAGCTGTTTAAACACGGTGGTGAAGCACTAGCTAGAGCGCTGCACTGGGTGATTACGAAGGTTTGGGAGGTTGAGGTTTTGCCGCAGGAGTGGATGGAAGGTGTCGTGTGTCCCATCTACAAAAAGGGCGATAAGCTGGATTGTAACAACTACCGCGCAATCACATTGCTGAACGCCGCCTACAAGGTACTCTCCCAAATTTTATGCCGCCGACTATCACCAATTGCAAGAGAGTTCGTGGGGCAGTACCAGGCGGGATTTATGGATGAACGCTCTACCACAGACCAGGTGTTCGCCATACGTCAGGTATTGCAGAAATGCCGCGAATACAACGTGCCCACACATCATCTATTTATCGACTTCAAAGCCGCATATGATACAATCGATCAGGACCAGCTATGGCAGCTAATGCACGAAAACGGATTTCCGGATAAACTGATACGGTTGATCAAGGCGACGATGGATCGGGTGATGTGCGTAATTCGTAGAGGGTTACGGCAAGGTGATGGTCTTTCGTGTCTGCTATTCAACATCGCTTTGGAGGGAGTAATACGAAGGGCAGGGATTGACACGAGTGGTACGATTTTCACGAAGTCCGTCCAGTTATTTGGTTTCGCCGACGACATTGATATCATGGCACGTAACTTTGAGAGGATGGAGGAAGCCTACATCAGACTGAAAAGCGAAGCTAAACGGATTGGACTAGTCATCAACACGTCGAAGACGAAGTACATGATAGGAAGAGGCTCAAGAGAGGTCAATGTGAGCCACCCACCACGAGTTTCTATCGGTGGTGACGAAATCGAGGTGGTTGAAGAATTCGTGTACTTGGGCTCACTGGTGACCGCCGATAACGATACCAGCAGAGAAATTCGGAGACGCATAGTGGCTGGAAATCGTACGTACTTTGGACTCCGCAAGACGCTCCGATCGAATAGAGTTCGCCGTCGTACCAAACTGACTATCTACAAAACGCTTATAAGACCGGTAGTTCTCTACGGACACGAGACCTGGACGATGCTCGTGGAGGACCAACGCGCACTGGGAGTTTTCGAAAGGAAAGTGTTGCGTACCATCTATGGTGGGTTGCAGATGGCGGACGGTACGTGGAGGAGGCGAATGAACCACGAGTTGCATCAGCTGTTGGGAGAACCATCCATCGTTCACACCGCGAAAATCGGAAGACTGCGGTGGGCCGGGCACGTAGCCAGAATGTCGGACAGTAATCCGGTGAAAATGGTTCTCGACAACGATCCGACGGGAACAAGAAGGCGAGGTGCACAGCGGGCAAGGTGGATCGATCAGGTGGAGGACGACTTGCGGACCCTCCGCAGATTGCGTGGTTGGCGAAGTGCAGCCATGAACCGAATTGAATGGAGAAGTCTTTTATGTGCAGCACAGGCCACTCCGGCCTTAGTCTGATGATAAATAAAAATCGTTTGATAAAACGCTTTGTTCTCGCTCATTTCATGTTGGGGACCATATTTTTTTCGCACAGTTGTGTAAAACAAGTTGAAATGCGTCATCAGAACCGGTGCTCCCCGCAATTGGGGCTTATTAAAAAAAAATTATCATGGGTTGAAGTCCCCCGAATCAGTTCATTATCGTAGCAGCTACCGAAAAACGTCTTTCACGGTACGCTACCTACCGAGTGTGTATACATACATGATATGTGAGAGATTTTCTCATTTTCCTTTGGTTTCAAACCCTGGATATAGGCAATCCAAATAGGCTTTCGAGCTTCTAGAAAAGAGGCTTTCGAGCCTCTAGAAAGGAGGCTTCCGAATCTCTAGAAAGGTGGCTTCCGAGCTTCCGAGCCTCTTAAAGGAGGCTTCCGAAACTCTTGAAAGGAGGCTTCCGAGCCTTTTGAAAGGAGGCTTCCGAGCAGTGACGGGAAATGTCATTTCGATGTCATGAGACTAATTTGCTAATAACTTTTTTCACAAGTCATTTATAATTTATAATTATAAATAGCATGTAGCCCTCAAAGGACCCGAAAACTTTTTCTAACAGGTAATTTCTCCAAACATGATATTGGCGACGTGAGAGCCGAATTAGTGTTCAATGTCATTAATGTCATGACATTCCGAGACATTTTTTGAATCTCGCTTTGATGGCTCACACTTTGAATTTAGAACAATAATCTGTTCAACCAAGTTCTAGGATTCTTTAAGAAATCCATGTCAATAAAAAAATCCGAACTGTAAATGACTTTTGGAAAAAGTTATTAGAAAATTAGTAATAGCAATGCCATGACATTTTTTGACATTTCCCATCACTGCTTCCGAGCCTCTTGAAAGGAGGCTTCCGAGCCTTTTGAAAGGAGGCTTCCGAGCCTCTTGAAAGGAGGCTTCCAAGCCTGCTGAAAGGAGGCTTCCGAGCCTCTTGAAAGGAGGCTCCCGAGCCTCTTGAAAGGAGGCTTCCGAGCCTCTTGAAAGGAGGCTTCCGAGCCTCTTGAAAGGAGGCTTCCGAGCCTCTTGAAAGGAGGCTTCCGAGCCTCTTGAAAGGAGGCTTCCGAGCCTCTTGAAAAGAGGCTTCTGAGCCTCTTGAAAGGAGGCTTCTGAGCCTCTTGAAGGAGGCTTCCAGCCTCTTGAAAGGAGGCTTCTGAGCCTCTTGAAAGGAGGCTTGAGCCTCTTGAAAGGAGGCTTCTGAGCCTCTTGAAAGGAGGCTTCTGAGCCTCTTGAAAGGAGGCTTCCTGAGCCTCTTGAAGGAGACTTCCGAGCCTCTTGAAAGGAGGCTTCTGAGCCTCTTGAAAGGAGGCTTCTGAGCCTCTTGAAAGGAGGCTTCTGAGCCTCTTGAAAGGAGGCTTCTGAGCCTCTTGAAAGGAGGCTTCCAGGCCTCTTGAAAGGAGGCTTCCAGGCCTCTTGAAAGGAGGTTTCCAGAGCCTCTTGAAAGGACGCTTCCGAGCCTCCTGAATGAAGTCTGCCGAATCTTTTGAAAGGATGCTTCCAATCCTCTTGAAAGGAGGCTTCCGAGCCTTTGAAAGGAGGCTTCTGAGCCTCTTGAAAGGAGGCTTCCGAGGCCTCTTGAAAGGAGGCTTCCTTGGAAAGAGGGCTTCCGAGCCTCTTGAAAGGAGGCTTCCGAGCCTCTTGAAAGGAGGCTTCCGAGCCTCTTGAAAGGAGGCTTCCGAGCCTCTTGAAAGGTCGCTTCCGAGCCTCTTGAATGTAGGCTTCCGATTATTTTGAAAGGATGCTTCCAAGCCTCTTGAAAGGAGGCTTCTGAGCCTTTTGAAAGGAGGCTTCCGAGCCTCTTGAAAGGAGGCTTCCGAGCCTCTTGAAAGTAGGCTTCCGAGCCTCTTGAAAGGAGGCTTCCGAGCCTCTTGAAAGGAGGCTTCCGAGCCTCTTGAAAGGAGGCTTCCGAGCCTCTTGAAAGGAGGCTTCCGAGCCTCTTGAAAGGAGGCTTCCGAGCCTCTTGAAAGGACGCTTCCGAGCCTCTTGAATGTAGTCTTCCGATTCTTTTGAAAGGATGCTTCCAAGCCTCTTGAAAGGAGGCTTCTGAGCCTTTTGAAAGGAGGCTTCCGAGCCTCTTGAAAGGAGGCTTCCGAGCCTCTTGAAAGGAGGCTTCCGAGCCTCTTGAAAGGAGGCTTCCGAGCCTCTTGAAAGGAGGCTTCCGAGCCTCTTGAAAGGAGGCTTCCGAGCCTCTTGAAAGGAGGCTTCCGAGCCTCTTGAAAGGTCGCTTCCGAGCCTCTTGAAAGTAGTCTTCGGATTCTTTTGAAAGGATGCTTCCAAGCCTCTTGAAAGGAGGCTTCCGAGCCTTTTGAAAGGAGGCTTCCGAGCCTCTTGAAAGGAGGCTTCCGAGCCTCTTGAAAGTAGGCTTCCGAGCCTCTTGAAAGGAGGCTTCCGAGCCTCTTGAAAGGAGGCTTCCGAGCCTCTTGAAAGGAGGCTTCCGAGCCTCTTGAAAGGAGGCTTCCGAGCCTCTTGAATGTAGTCTTCCGAGGCTCTTGAAAGGAGGCTTCCGAGCCTCTTGAAAGGAGGCTTCCGAGCCTCTTGAAAGGAGGCTTCCGAGCCTCTTGAAAGGAGGCTTCCGAGCCTCTTGAAAGGAGGCTTCCGAGCCTCTTGAAAGGAGGCTTCCGAGCCTCTTGAAAGGAGGCTTCCGAGCCTCTGGAAAGGAGGCTTCCGAGCCTCTTGAAAGGAGGCTTCCGAGCCTCTTGAAAGGAGGCTTCCGAGCCTCTTGAAAGGAGGCTTCCGAACATTTTGATAGCAGGATTCTGAGCCGCTTGAAAGGAGGCTTTCGAGTGTTCATTTATTTTGTTTACATCTAAACAGATTAAACTGAATCAACAATTTGACGCCACAATACATGGTTCGCGGCCGCAAATCTCCATCCTCGAATGCGCCCCACGATCGCCAAGTCGTTTTGCACCTGATCTGCCCACTTCGCTCGCTGCGCTCCACGCCATCTTGTACCTGCCGGATCGGTAGCGAGCACCATCTTTGCAGAGTTACTGTCCGGCATGCCCTGCCCATCGTAACCTTCCAGCTTTAGCTACCTTCTGGATACTGGGTTCGCCGTAGAGCTGGGCGAGCTCGTGGTTCATTCTTCGCCGCCACACACCTCCAACGATGGTCCTAAGCACCCGTCTCTCGAATACTCCGAGTGCTTACAAGTCCTCCTCCTTATCAGCGTCATGTACATGACACATTTGGTGCGGTGGTGAATCTTTTATGACCGCAGCATCTTCTGGAGCCCGTAGTAGGCCCGACTTCCACAGATGATGCGCCTTCGTATTTCACGACTAACATTGTTATCAGCCGTTATCAAGGATCCAAGGTAGACGAATTCCTCCACCACCTCGAAGGTATCCCCGTCTATCGTAACACTGCTTCCCAGGCGGGCCCTGTCGCGCTTGGTTCCACCCACAAGCATGTACTTTGTCTTCGATACCTTCACCACCAGTCCATTTTTTGTTGCTTCACGTTTCAGGCGGGTGTATAGTTCTGCCGCCTTTGCAAATGTTCGGCCGACAATGTCCATGTCATCCGCGAAACAAATAAATTGACTGGAACTGTTGAAAATCGTACACCGGCTGTTACACCCAGCTCTCCGCATGACACCTTCTAGCGCAATGATGAACAACAGGCACGAAAGTCCATCACCTTGTCTTAGCCCCCGGCGCGATTCTAACGAACTGGAGTGTTCACCCGAAATCTTCAAACAGTTTTGCACACCATCCACCGTTGCTTTGATTAGTCTGGTAAGCTTCCTAGGCAAGCTGTTCTCGTCCATAATTTTCCATAGCTCTACGCGGTCAATATTGTCGTATGCCGCCTTGAAATCAATGAACAGTTGGGACCTGGTATTCACGGCATTTTTGATGGATTTTCCGTACAGTAAAGATCTGGTCCGTTGTCGAGCGGCCGTCAACGAAGCCGGCTTGATAACTTCCCACGAACTCATTCACTAATGGTGACAGATGGCTGAAGATGATCTGGGATATCACTTTGAAGGCGGCATTAAGGATTATGATCGCTCGAAAGTTCTCACACTCCAGCTTGTCGCCTTTCTTGTAGAAGGGGCATATAACCCCAGGCGAATTTCGCGCCTACTCGACCAGCGCAGCGGTTGGCAGCACCATCTCAGAACTGAATGAAACTTGGTGGGCATAAAGATGTGGTATTTCTAAGCCGCCCTGCATACTTAGTTTTTCAAAAATTGTCAAGAGTAATATTTGATGAGGGCCTAAGTTTTTTGGAAAAATATCCAAAAAAATAAAAACCGATTTCTACACTGAAAAAAATTTGTTTAAAAAATTAAAATCAATATTACAAAAAAATCTCATCTCAGAAATCGATGAAATTTTTTCTGCAGATAGGTATTTCAATTATCTAACTTTTCTGGGAATAATGTTCCTGTGACATATTTAAGGAAAAAAAGTTTTTCTAACAAAAACTTTTTCCATGACCATATTGAGTGAAAATTTATCAGCGTGTTTTATGTATACAGCGCCAAATATAGGTTCAGCAGCCTATCATCAACCAACGACACATTTTGGACGTAGAAAAATTTGTTTAGAAAGCAATTTAGCATATTCTAACATTAATGTGGACCAACATTTGAAAAGGGCGTATATTTTCCTATATTTCTTATATCAATGTTACACACAAATGACCAGATTTACAAAATTGTGATGTTTGATGGACTTTTGTAATTTGTCTGAACTGTAAAATCTGGAACATGAAAGAGCGTTTCGTTCACCGAGAAAATAAATCAATGAATGTGAAGATTCAAATTGGTCTAGCAAAAAAAAATTGGAGTTCGATTTTTTTTATCAGATAAACATTTTGATTCCAAACGATGAAGCTAGGTAGATAATTTCATTAGTGGGATTTCGGGTAAACGCACATTTAAAGAATAATAACCTTTCCGCATTTCTTTATTTTTCTTCAATTTTATTTGTTACTACATTTAATTCTTATTTCTATTCGAATACTCATTAATTTGTAAATTCATTCGAACAATTTGAAGACTTTTGGGTCTTCATCTCAGTTGGAATATTTTTAGCCAGGATTTTATTATGAGCGATTGGTATAAAAGAATGAAACTTTTGTGTGCCAGTTATAGTTTTTACTTTTTTGAAAAGTTCATCAAACTCTTCTGCCATTGTTGAGTATTGCTCATTCGAGATATAACAGAAATGTAATTTAGTGATATTTTTGTCTGATTGTGTAACTGTTGATTCGTACAGCTCCCGAGGAGTCTTAATAGTATTTCCATAATCTTTAACAAGACTTGCTCGTTTTGCCATTTGTTTGAGAGTGCACCAATAGTTTCGCAAGGTCCTTTTCCGTGCGATGTTGCAAAAAAGTGCAATTCTGCTTCTAAGCCATGTTTTGAATTGAAATTACACAGACTTGCAAAGTTCTTTTTATTTTCAAAATGTGCTACAGCTCCACTAGACACAAAAAGAATTTTTGTAAAATCGATCGACTGTTTTAAAAAGTCAATTAATTTTGAAATGAGTAAGTGAACAGCTTTTGTGTCATGGGTCATTACTTCAAGTAAACTTCGAATGGATGTATTGTTGCCTGGGAATTATTCCAACCCTGAGCAGCATTTTGGATAATGAATGAATAATTTTCAGAGAAATCCTTTTTATTTTTCAAAAAAGTGTATTGCTGTTTGCAAATAATGTGATGAATTATAAGTTTATCATTTTTTTTTCAAAAAAATACGATACAAATTCATCTACCAGCTTTATAACGGTTTTTAAAATACACCGATCAGTGGTCAGTTTTTGCTGAAAAACAACATCTTCTTTTCCACTATTACAATTGAATATCACTTCAGTTTCGTTTCGGCAACATTGCCCGTTTTCAAAGCAATTATTTGTTTTTTTTTGTTAACTCAATTGTTTTTAAGTTACTTCGATACAAAAAGTCAAAGAAAATATAAACCCTTTTCAAATGTTGGTCCACAAATATGTTAGATTATGCTCAACTGCTTCCTAAACAAATTGTTATACATCCAAAATGTGTCTTTGGTTGATGATAGGCTGCTGAACCTATATTTGGCGCTGTAGGCACAAAACACGCTGATAAATGTTCACTCAATATGGACATGGAACAAGTTTTTGTTAGAAAAACTTTTTTTCCTTAAATATGTCACAGAAACATTATTCCCAGAAAAGTTAGATAATTGAAATACCTATTCCATCGATTTCTGAGATGAGGTTTTTTTTTGTAATTTCGATTTTAATTTCTAAAACAATTTTTTTCAGTGTAGAAATCAGTTTTCATTTTTTTGGATTTTTTTGGATATTTGGATATTTGGATATTTTGTGGATATTTTTCAGGGAATTTCACGACAGTCCGCCATACAACACTTTTTTGTAGGTCTTGTCATTTTAGAGTTACATCAATTTTTAAAAAATCAATGAAAAAAAATTAGGCCCTCATCAAATATTACTCTTGACAATTTTTGAAAAACTAAGTATGCAGAGTGGCTTAGAAATACCATATCTTTATGCCCACCAAGTTTCATTCGATTCTGAGATGGTGCTGCCAGCCCCATAGAAGGGTTGGCGCGAAATTCGTCCCCATCCTTCCACTCCTCCAGTAGCTGTTCAGTTTCCCAGATTCTGACTATCAGTTTGTGCAGGCAAGTGGCTACCCAGTCAACATTTGGTACCTATAACTCTTGATATAGGTTATTATATAAGAACCAACTTAATCTATACTGCACATCTTGAAGTAAGATGGATTTTTGTCCAACATAAACTACAGAATTTATATCTTTACAACTGCTTAAAACGTCTACAAGCCATTTGGACTGATATAGGATATTGCAAGGAATATAAGTCATTACGAGTTTTTATTTACACAATTACGATTGATTTTCACTACGGTAAAAATTATCGTATACGATGCATTCAATACAACATTTTTCGACAATAATCTGACATAGTTTGATATGCAATACGATTTAGATTTTTGATGGACGCAAATGCGACTTTATTTGCTGTTTGTTATACGATATGTGTGGTTTACTGGGTAGCTTTTCCACGCCCATCTTGATGAGCTCAGCTTTGATACCATCCTTACCAGCTGCTTTATTTGTCTATAGCTGTTGGTTGGCACCCTTAACTTCCCTGGGGCTGGTTGGCTTCCGTTCTGAACTGACGTACCGTCGTGCGGGGCTTCTTTTGACTCCGGGGGCTACTTTGGGTTTTTGATTTTTTGAAAAAAATAAACGGATAAAATACCAAATTTGAAACAGAAAGTTGCCATCCAACTATCAACAAGACACCCAATTGGTGATAATGACAATTTTATAGTAATTTTTGTTATAATTCTTGTTTTAAAATGTAGCCCCTGATTTGTCAAAAGAAGCCCTGCACGACGGTAGTCATCTCCTCCGTTGCCTTGACGTTCAGTACCTGTACTCTCAGCGCCATTCAAATGTTCCTCATAGTGCTGCTTCCACCTTTCGATCACCACACGTTCGTCCGCCAAGATGCTCCTATGCTTATCCCTGCACATTTCGGCTCGCGGCACGAAGCCTTTGCGGGATGCGTTGAGCTTCTGATAGAACTAGCGTGTTTCTTGAGAATGGTACAGCTGTTCCATCTCCTCGCACTCCGCTGCTTCCAGGCAGCGTTTCTTCTCCTGAAAATGACGGGTTTGCTGACTCCGCTTCCGTCTATAACGTTTCACGTTCTGCCAGGTATCTTGCTGCAGCGCGACCGCCCGCACTGCGTCCTTCTCCTTCAAAATCTGTCTGCATTCTTCATCGAACCAATTGTTCCATCGACTTCGTTCCACATACTCGACGTTGTTCTCCGCTGCGTCGTTAATGGCTGCTTTCACTGTATTCCAGCAGTCCTCAAGAGGGGCCCCATTTAGCTCACCCTCTTCCGGCAACGATGCTTCGAGATGCTGCGCGTATGCAGTGGCGACATCAAGTTGCTTCAGTCGCTCTAGGTCGTACCGCGGCGGTCGTCGGTACAGAATATTGATGATGACGAATAGTTTTGGACGCAGTTTGACCATCACCAGGTAGTGGTCAAAGTCAAAGTGGTACGCGAAGTACCAATGGTATGCTTTACCCAGCATTTTCCGTGGCAAATGACCACCATCCATTGCTTCTAAAGAATAATTAACGAATTATGTTAGATTTGTGGCTGTCGGAACTAGAAATAAATTTCTCTATGTTTTAGGAAAACATTCCGATTGCTAGCGACTTGTCAAAAATCTAAAATAATGGGGCTGTGAGTTCTAGTGCTAGTTTTAATGAACACTGGAGGTATTCCATCGGGTCTGGAGCCCTGCATCCAAATGTTTCAAGGCATCGCAAATGTTAGGCATATTTATGTGATTGACGCCAACGTCACTTACACATTTCCTCTTAATTATTATATGTTTTAATGAGAAGTTAATCGATTGAAATTTAGTGTTCACACAACTAAAAAAAATTGGGCGCCCGATGTAGGTTTCGCCGAGGGAACCGAGAGACCACGCTACGGCTCATAACTAAAACTTTTTTTTTATTATCTTTATTAAGGAGACTTTCAGTCCTAGGCTGGCTCGTCTCCGAATAAAAACTAAACTTGTTCACGCTTTTGGGGGATTCGAGAAGCGTGAAACTAGGGGAAAATAAGAGTTCGGCAAAAGCCTTTTTCACGGGACGTACTTTATGGATTTACATCAAGGCTGTTTAAGTACTCCCAGGTTCTGCTCTTTTGATATCTTTGATTGTCAAATTGGTTCATAAAGCCTCCAATCATGCGAGATAATTTATTTGCTGACAATATCCTGAATAATATTCAAGTGTCCTTCACCCATCGATTTTTGGCCATCTAATTCCCCATTGTGTTACGTGCTACTAACTACTGGTGAGTAAGTATTCCACATGCCCTCCCATAAGTCTTTGTTGGGTGGGAACCTACCTTCACTTTTGAGAATTTAGAACGTAGTCTCTACACGTTCGTCAAGTTCACACAGGAAATCGAAACGATACATTCTCCCAGAAGCTAAACAAAATGTCATCCATTGGTGATTAATGGTCCTTGAGGTGACATTTGCACTTACAGTTAGCGCTTGGACTTGAGTTGCTTCCAGTAGTGTGGATCACAATTCGGGCGAGTTCGCAGTCTACCGTGTCGTTGCGGTCATTTCGGCCATCCAACCAAGCAGCGCGCGCAGCCGAATGTGATCACACTTGAGCAATGAGTCATCGCCTTCGCACCGAAGTAAGCTCCGGTTTGCGCACGGTAAGGATGATATCATGGTTGACTTGAACCTGCTTGAACGGGTTTTCATTTCGGTACGGTTAGTCACGCTTGCCTCTCCTCGGCACGATTCGGCACCGGAGGACTGAGCAATCTGACATCAGCTGCTTGGCGATTGCGATGAAAGCGATTGCAATGTTTGGCGATGCTTGCGGACGAGAATCATCAATCATCAATGGTAGACATAGACACAGGCGGGCATTCAATTCGGTAGTTAACTAGCCAATCGCAACACACTGAAAATGATAACATTTTGAGCAAGTTTAACGCTGAGCGGCCTTGCAACTATGCAGCAAGATTGCTTCGAAATGCTCGTAATTTACTGCGCTAGTTTTGCGTGTACTATCTATAATTACCCTCCTGATTGGCACGTTACTCCATCATACAACAATGATGGTGTCACGCCGAGCACACACGCTAGCCCCAAGAGGATTACCGTACAAACGTGAATTATTTAGCTAATGACTCAATGCCATACGGTCAAACGCCATCATACGAACAGGCAAACCATTCCTGACTATGGCGGCGTTGTCACCAGCGAATATCACACCACCAGTTGGACCGAAGCGGCACAAAACACCCACACGGAATTCAAATTCCACCGCAAGCAAAAATAGAGTTGCTTCGAATTGGAACCCGAAGGGAGGTCACGTACCGAGCCATGAAAATATCGATTGAGCGACTATAAAAGAGAAGTCGAATAAAAAAATACAACTTACAATAAACGATGGACTAGCGGCGATGCTGGTGTTCGTGTTGCAGCAACTAACTAGTGAAGGATTTAGCTCGCCAGGTTTTGTCGAATATGACTAGCACTCACTGCTACTATACACTAGTTGTGGTTGTCGTCATCGTCGTCGGGAACGGGCGAAATGTTCGAATGATATCGAGGTATTTAGCCATGAACTGTTTTGTCGCGCTGACTCTGTCTGGTTCAGCTGCTGGATTAGTAGGTGTTCGGTTTCACGATGTAAATGGTTTGACTATGGAGCTCAGTTATGGAAAGAACGTTGACTTCTGGTTTTGTGGGAGGTGTGCAGATTGGATCTGTTGCTTGTCCACCGCTGCTGATCTGAACCAAGGATTTTGTATTCTTTATTGAAGTCAGGCTTAATTGACTTGATGCTGGACTGACAGTTTGTACAAACGCTGATTAAGAGCTTGTTCCAAAGTTGTTGTTTATCCATTGGAATTAAAGCAAACAAACAACATTGTACAATTGTACATACATGTCTTAAAGGTCGGACGAAACAATTTATTATGATTTGCATTTTCTTCTAAGTAGTGAAATTGTTTCTGTAATTTTAAACAAAGAAGGCTAGCTAATTTTTCTCCGCCATTCTTCATTGTTGAACTAACTGTCGAACTGGCTGTGAAGACTAGACTAGAGACCTATTTGATAAAGTGAGATGGAGAATGAAACACATTTACATTCGAATTTTTGTTTAATTTCATTATAAAATGTATCCTTGAATTCTATTTTCTCCTAAGGAAACGTTTCACTTGACTAGTTTCCTCGGGTTCAAATTTCAGTCAGTTGCTCAACCAACCGTGAACAGATCTATCTAGGTATGTACCCATTGTTTAGACTTTTATTCATATTCCAATCAACCTACTCGGCATCGGCACCTTTTCCCAACATTCCGTCTTAAATGAAAACCTGATGAAGTGAGAAGTGCACTCGGCATCAAACAATCATCTGTTTCGTAACCGATTGTTCAGTATTGATGTGTTCCTCCTAACTTGACAATGCCATCACTTCAACACTGCCTACAACTGAAGTTGATGCTGAACCGTTCCGTAGCCATTGACGACCGGATCATGTTTCCGTTCAAAAGCGATACTTGTGCAGTAGTAGATGGGCAAAAAACGGAAGTTGCCTACATACTGCGATAAGTGTGTGACCACCGCATCAAAACATAGCAAACGGTTGTCGGATTTGATGATTGAACATGCTTTCTTTCTGTGGCAGTGCTACCACAACCGGCAGATAGTGCTCACCCACCGCAGCCGTCGTCGCATTGCCTTATGTCGTTTTCGGTTTTAAACCTGGGTCAGGTCCGACCCCGACTCTGAATAACCGAACGAAAAACGAATCGGTATCGAGTCAGTATGATGGTATTAGTGAGAACTCAATCCCTATCATCTGTTTTGTTTTCAATTCGCACTTTTATCAGCTGGCAGAAACAGACATATTTTATCTATTGAATTTTGTTATTAGTGTTATTTTTTTTTTCTTGTTTTATGAATTATGGGGGAAATCAGACGTTTCAATGACTAAAATGACTATTAATCCATCAATTAATTAATGTGATTAGGAGCTTGTGATGAATGACGACGGCAATGTGGATTGTCGAGAAAGAATTTATGCCAATCCGTGTTTCCCGATAAACTATTAAGCTGATTCTATATGGCTTTTTGGGTAACAGTGATTGTGTTACAATAGATTTGAATTATCAATTATGTCATTCAAATGGAACAGAACAATAAAATATGGAAACACTTTATAAAAAATCCAATACAAAATTTAATGAGATTTGGGGTCTTTTATTTTAAAACAAAGAATCAAATCGTACAAGAGTTGAACAGCATTTTTTTGCTATTTGCATTCTTTCTGCTATTTTTCCCTCAATAGGGGGGACCCTTTGGGATAAATTGCGATTTCGTCAGAACTGCAAAACCAAATACACAGGATTTTGTTTTAACACGATTTTTTTTAGCTCGTATTTTTGATCGTGTGACTTCAATTTGCCACCAAACTCTTCGCAACATGTTTCAAAAAATCCAGAATAAATCAAAGAAAAATCACATGATAATTAATATACGTTAAACATTTAGGATGAGTGGGAAATTGAGAAAATGTAAATCGTGTAAAAACAGAATCCAGTGTATACAAAAGAGGCAAATAATTTTTCACTACAAAATCTAAACAGGAGATTCAACATAATAAATATCAATGGGATAAATATGTCTTTGTCGTTTTCTTACCGAATTACAATTAAAAACCTTTCTTCCACTCAAAAATTATGCACAATTCGTATGAAAACTGTTCCTAAATAAACATTTGATTTTATTTATAAATAATCATTTATAAATAATTAACAATAAATTTGTTGATGGCAATATAGTTGCTAAACTCTTATAAATGATTAATGCCAAAGTTAATACATTAGGTGTATATTCTTCAAATTCATAACTTTGAACAAATTAAGCACAGAATTCCAATCATGAATAAAATAATGGTATGAACATTTTGGGTTATAAATAACTTCATAGCGGCAGATACTCTGGTACGCTATTTTCCCAGTGATAGAGCAATTATACCTAAAGTATATGTACGAATACACATCGTAATAGTGAATAAATAGCAGCTACCTTCTCGTCACTGCATTTTATAAATCACATTTTCAACAAAATGTTCAACCCCCATTTTGTTTATCATGGAACTACCATCTGAGGTAATCAGCGAAAAATATGTCGATATCTGAACCCGATTCACCATCAGAGAAGCTTGAAGACAGCATACAATTAAAATAATCCATTTTTACGTGGAAGACAGCAACAAAATTGATAGATTTAACAAGTGAAACAAATAAAATCAAATACCTATCCGTGTCCTTTACGTTTTCATTTTCCTTTAGCGTAAACATAAACACCGCAGTTTGACAGTTTGTGTCCGAATGTATTGGTGAACCTAGGTTGGATCTCGATAAATCGGCAGAGCGAACCTCATTCATTTTGGGTCGGATCTGGTGCGGATCGCGATCCAACCTGAACGAATAACCGAACGTTTTGACAGCTGTTAGAGCGGATCCGGTGCAGAACTAGGTTCGACCCAGCAATAACCGAAAACGACATAAGTCGGCAGCAACAGCAAACGTTTTCCCGCTTTCGGTGACGACCGAGAGCGCAGCAGCAGCAAAGTAAAGACCACATTTCGTTGGCGAGGCGCCGTCGACGCCTGAAGTAATGTCGTTTTCGGTTTTAAACCTGGGTCAGGTCCGACCTCGACTCTGCATAACCGAACGAAAAACGAATCGGGATCGAGTCAGTATGAAGGTGTTAGTGAGAACTCAAGCCCTATCATCTGTTTTGTTTTCATTTCGCACTTTTATCAGCTGGCAGAAATATAAATATTTTATCAGATTTTATACATATTTCATCTTTTTAATTTTGTTATTAGTGTTATTATGTTTCTTATTATATAAATTAAATGGGGAAGTCAGATTTTTCTTTTGTTAATTGTTTATTTTAAAAATGACAATTAATCCATCATTAATTTTATGTGATTATAAGCTTGTGATGAATGGCGATGGCAATGTGGATTGCCGTGAAGGATTTTTGGCGCTCTGGAACATTTCCGGTGATTATGCCAATCCGTGTTTCCCGATAAACTTTTATACTGGTTCTATGTGGCGTTCTGGGTAACAGTGATCGTGTTACATTTGAATTATCAATTATGCCATTCAAATGGAAAAGAACGAGAAAATTTGGAAACACTTTCTAAAAAATCCAAAAGAAAATTTATTGAGATTTGGGGCCTTTTATTTTAAAACAAAGAATTAAATCGCAAAAGAGTTGACTAGCATTTTCGTATATTCCTCCCAAGAGGGGGCCCTTTGGGATAAATCATGATTTCATAAAACTGTGAAAACCAAATATATAAGAAAGGCAAATAATTTTTCTCTACATAATTTTCCACTACATGACAGGAGATTCAACATAATAAATATCAACGGAGTACAATATGTCTTTGTCGATTTTTTAACGAATTACAACTAAAAATCCTTCTTCCACTCTAAAATTATGCTCAATTTGTATAAAACTGTTCCTAAATTTACATTTCAATTTATTTTCTGGCCAAGTATCATCTGGAGTGTTACTAGGTAGCAAATAAGAGGGTATAGGCAAGGTGAATAATTAATAAAACTATTGTAAATAATCAGAAAAACGTATCATTTGTTGATGGCAATATAGTAATCATTGCCTTATAAAGGGTTAATATCAGGGTTAATACATTATGTTTATTAGGGTGGTTCAAAAAATCGATTTTGCTCCACAGTGCTCATCTGATTCTTTACCATGTTCTGAGTGACCTCTGAAAATTTGAGCTCATTTGGATTAAAACTGATTCAGCACAAGCCGTTTCAAGTTTGCATGCAAATTAGTATGGGGAAATTTATTTTTTCATTATACTGTTAATGACGCTTCCCCATCAAGCGCATGTTAAAAGAAAACCTACATAGCTAAAAGGAATACTCAACAGCTTTCACTCAGTGAAAACCGCATCTCAATTAATCGTTCCAATAATTAGTAATCGAATTTAATCTATACCGTGGTTTTCTGGAGCTAATTGCATAATTCATCAACAGGCAACATTGCTGCTCGTGGCGCGAAAGATAGCACACACAAATTCAGGCTACTATGTTGCACTGCACATTTCAGTGATGCCCTCAAAGAAGTTTAACCTTCTGTCTGTGCTCAGAAAAACTTACGTTGTCTGTGCTCTGGGGTCAAATTGACCCCAAATTGAAATTGCTATAACTTTTTTATTGTTTGGCCGATTTTGGATTTTTGGGGCTGTTTCGAAAGATAATTTAATCATCTTTCAGGTCGTTACCAAAGATTGACCATTGGTGGGCGGGTACATTGCGGGGAGGGGTTTTAGTGAACAAAGGTACAAAAACAGTGATTTTTCATGAGAATATTAGTTATATCCGAAAATCCTACCCATTTTGAACTGCATCTTTTTAAAAAAGGTTATGCAGGAAGGTGTGTGCTGTGGGATGAGGCGTTGATAAGTTTAGAACTTGGCCGCCAGGTGGTGGTATGTTTGAATTCATTATTTTAGACTACTCAACTAATTCCGATATATAGAATTCTCCTCAGTGTAATAATTATCGCACAAGTTTAAAATTTGTTAAAATGGCGTCTTGATCAAAGGTCGTCTAGTGGGAATGGACTGTCTTGTGACGGAAGTAATAATTGGGAATTTTACAAATTGGCGGAAAATTGGCTGATCTTTGGTTACGCATGTAGACCCAAAGGCCTTAATTCCGGGGTTTTCTTGGATGACCTAAAACATATTCTGTGAACACATTCTATTATTTGCAGCATCGCTGGAAGAGGTTGAATACAAAGAAAACTTTTGATGAACTCTACCACAACATTCATGTTTGTCAAAACTGCTACAAAAATACATCAGATCTCACATGGAACAATATACTCAAATATAGCAGCTCACCAGCGCCGCATCTTGGAAGAAGTGCTCATTATATTAAGCACCACTTTGTAGTCCTGGACATGCTGAACAATGTTGCCGAATACAACTTGGGTGTAGGTATGAGGGATCTCAAGCTAAAGCAATATTTCAAACATGCAAGAATATTGTAAGTACACTAGCGCCGCCTAGTTGTAAATTTCCTAACTATTTATTCCGTCACATGACAGACCATTCCTACCAGACGAACTTGTTAAAGACGTCATCTTTACAAATCTCAAATTTGTGCGATAAGAATATTTACAATGAGGAAAATTCCATATATCGGAATTACGTGAATAGTCTAAAATAATGAATTCAAATATACCACCACCTAGCGATCAAGCTCTAAATGAATCAATGCCTCATGTCAAAGCACATGCCTTCCTGTATAACCTTTTTGAAAAGGTGCAGTTCAAAATGGGTAGGATATTCTGATATAAGTAAAATAAGCATGAAAAATCACTGTTATTGTACCCTTTTTCACGAAAACACCTCCCCGCTATGTACCCGCCCACCTATAGTCAATCTTTGGTAACGACCTGAAAGATGATTAAATTATCTTTCGAAACAGCCCCAAAAATCCAAAATTGGTCAAACATTAAGAAAGTTATAGCAATTTCAATTTGGGGTCAATTTGACCCCAGAGCACAGACAACGTAAGTTTTTTGAAAAAAGTACACTGTAGCGCATATTTTCAAGATTTTTCAAGCGAATTTGCACCTAGGAGACAGATCTCGACAAGTTTTATCAAACTACCAAAAATTAGGAGAATCGGTTGAAAACTAAAAAAATGGCAGCCACTCAAAGTGGCCTGGGGTCATATTGACCCCAGAGCACAGACAAAAGGTTAATGATCATGACTAAAGATTCGCAACCTGTCTTAAAATCGATTACTAATTATTGGGACGATTAATCAACATGCGGTTTTCGTTGGGTGAAAACTGTTGAGTATCAATTTTAGCTATGTAGGTTTTCTTTTAACATGCGCTTAATGGGGAAACGTCATTAACAGTATAATGAAAAAATAAATTTCCCCATACTAATTTGCATGCAAACTTGAAACGGCTTGTGCTGAATCAGTTTTAATCCAAATGAGCTCAAATTTTCAGAGGTCACTCAGAACATGGTAAAGAATCAGATGAGCACTGTGGAGCAAAATCGATTTTTTGAACCACCCTAATGTTTATATTCTTCCAATTGGTAAACTTAAACAAATTATTTACAGAACTGCAATAACGAAAAAAATAATGGTATGAACATTTTGGTATAAATAATACTCCGATACTCCGGCACGCTATTTTCCCATTGAGAGAGTAATTATAAAGCATATCATCGAATACACAACGTAATAGTGAATAAATAGCAGCTACAGCTACCTTCTCGTCACTTCATTTATCAATCACATTTTCAACAACATTTTTAACCCTCATTTTGTTCATAACGGAGCAACCGTCTGAAGTAATCAGCAAAAAAAATATGTCGGCATCTGAATCCATTTCACCATCAAAGAAACTTGAAGACAACACACAATTAAAATAATCGTTTTTTACGTGGAATACAGCAACAAAATTGATAAATTCAACAAATGAAACAAAAACGATTAAAAGTCAAATACCCATCCGCACCCTCCCATGTTTTCATTTTCCTTTAGCGTAAACATAAACACCTGTTTGACAGTTTGTATTCGAATGTATTGGTGAACCTAGGTTCGATCGCGATAAATCGGCAGAGCGAACCTCATTCGTTTTGGGTCGGATCTGGTGCGGATCGCGATCCAACCTGAACGAATAACCGAACGTTTTGACAGCTGTTAGAGCGGATCCGGTGCAGAACTAGGTTCGACCTAGCAATAACCGAAAACGACATTAGTGACATACCTACCTGGTTCCATTTTTTGTGGCTGGTTCGCCCGTCCGAATCACGCGCATAACGTGAGGTTGAAGATTATTTTATCAAATTTAGAAATGTAATCAAATTAGACGACTATTGTCAGGTTCGTTGATGGCGTTGCCCGCTTCATTCGCATGTTTGGTAAAACGTTTCACGTGGTACCAGAGAGGGGGCAACGATGGAACGTGCTTTTTGCACAAAAAATAAAACCGTTGATGTTGATGCATGGCTTGGCAAAACTAATTCCGGTTCAGGGTGAATGCGCTGGGGAAAGCTTTGTTCAGGAACTATTTTCAGATAACCTCTCGTAGTTTCCGAATAGCGCAAAAGCTATTTGCTTTTAGAAATATTTCGACATTTCAACTGGGGCTAAACATAATAAGAACACAAACTGGGACTAACCATTTTAAGTACATATGAGCGGTCATCACCAGTGACTCAACATTATTGCAACTAGAGGAATGGAAGGTGGTTTTAAAAACTTTTGAGAAAGTAGAAGAGCGCAGAATTGTAATAATTGTTATTTGAATTTGGGGATGTAATGTCAATAAGAAGAAGAAGAAGAAGAAGTATTGGAATTTTAATTCTATCATTCTAATTGCATCTAAAAATAAGGAAAATTAATGTTGGCTTTGTGTACCACAATTTAGGTCACAAATGAATGAAAAATATGCACGACTTTCCCAATGTTTATTGTAATTTTATAGCAAAAGTCTCAGCTGTAATACGAAACTTTAAAAAAAATTAAGCGAACTAAGATGATTGAACGTATTGACCTAAAGTGTGACACTTTAATCAGCTTAGTACACTTTCGATCGAAAGCGCACTTGAACGTAAGCAAGAATATGTTATAACCTTTGGCGTAAATAAGGGGGGGCTTAGCCCTTTCTAGAAAAAAAATTAGGTCCCCCTAGGATTTGAAAAGTTACTTAGCAGTTATATTTATATTTTTAACATAATTATACAATTTAAAAAAAAACACCTAAATAAAGAATTTAAAAAAAATAATTATACAATCTTCTTCTTCTTCTTATTGGCATTACATTCTCACACACTGGGACAGAGCCGCCTCACAGCTTAGTGTTCATTAAGCACTTCCACAGTTATTAACTGCGAGGTTTCTAAGCCAAGTTACCATTTTTGCATTCGTATATCATGAGGCTAATACGATGATACTTTTATGCCCAGGGAAGTCGAGACAATTTACAATCCGAAAATTGCCTAGACCGGCACCGGGAATCGAACCCAGCCACCCTCAGCATGGTCTTGCTTTGTAGCCGCGCATCTTACCGCACGGCTAAGGAGGGCCCCAATAATTATACAATGAATTACTGAAAAAGTTTGAAGACAAAAGAATTATCCGCCATATTCACCCTTTCATAATGAAATAGGTCTCCAGTAGCCTTGTGAACAAAGGCGTAGGATTGCCAAACCGGAGATGGCGAGTTCGATTCTCGGTCTAGTCTAGGATGTTTTCGAAGCTTTCTCGACACCCTGTATCCATTGTACTTGCCACACAAGATACATACTCATGCAATGGCGGGCATAGAAAGCTTTCAATTAATGACTGAGGAAATGCTAATAGAATACTAAGAGGAAATAGCAGGCCAAGTTCTAGTTGGAATGTAGAGCCACAGAAGAAGAAGAAGAATAAGAAGAAGTAGGAAGACAAATGCGCTTGTTTCTCATTTCTGAGAAAGATTCCTGTGTGTCAGTGAAATTGCACTTGGTTTTAATTATGAAAAAAATGATGTGAAAGCATCAAAGTAAGCTTGATATGAACAACAACGGTGAGCCACCAAAATATCAATCAAAGTAATCGTGGTACTTCATCAGCAGTCATAGACATGTGGTCATCCATCGCGTACTGGAGTGACAGTTTTCCAGCAGACTTCCGCTTGATTAGCAGCACGATAATCTGCACAGTTCCCATCAGCATCCGAGAAGGATTCTCATCAGAATCCGAGAGGAATTCCTAACAGAATCCGACAAGAGTTCTCATTGGAATCTCTGAAGAATTCCTTTCAGAATCATCGAAGTATTCCAACTTCTGGTTTCGTTAGGGAATCTGTGAGATATAATACATAATACATCGTTGGTTTGCTTCGGAATTCCTCCGGAGTCGTTCGAAGACTTGCTTCGGAATTCCTTGACGATTTGTTTCAGAATACTTCGACGATTTGCTTCGGAATCCCTCGACGATCAGAATCCCTTTGAAGATTTGCTTCGGAATCATTCGAAAATTCGCTTCGAAATGTATCAACGGTTTGCTTCAGATTCCTTGAAGATTAACTTTGGACTCCCTTGACGATTAACTTTGGACTCCATTGACGATTCACTTCGGAACCCGTTGACGAATTGATTAGAAATCCTTCGACAATTTGCTTCGAAATCCTTCGATGAGATGCTTCGGAATTCCTCAACGATTTCCTTCATCATCCCTGGATGGATCCTTTCGGAATCGTTGGAGGATTCTTTTCGAAATCCCTGGAGGATTAATTCGAAGCCCCTTCCGACGATTTGGTTCGGGATCCCTCGACATGCTTTGGAATCCTTTTGCGATTTGCTTCTACATCTCTGGAACATTGCCTACGAAATCCCTGAAACATGCCTGTCGGAATTCCTGGAGGATTCCATTCGGAATCTCTAGAAGATTCTCTTTGGAACCCCTGAAACCAGAATCCCTGGAACATTCCTGTTCAAATTTCTGAAATATTCCCGTCGGAATTCCTGGAGGATAGAGGATCCCTAGAAGATTCTCATTGGAATCCCTGGAACATTCCCGTCGGAATCCCTGCAATATTCCAGATGGAATTTTTAAAGTGTACCTATCGAAAATGTGTGTCGACATTCCGGGAGGATTTGGAATCCCTGGAACATTCCCCTCGGACTCTCTAGAATATTCCTGTAAGAATCTCTGGTGTATTGCCTTTAGAATACCTGGAGGTTCTTTTCCGTATGCTTGAAGGATTGCCGTCGAATTCTCTGAAGATTTTCGTTGGAATCACTAAAGCATTCTCATCGGAATCCTTGGAGGAATGTTGCATTTTTTTTTTCATTTGAGATGGATAGAACATTTATGAAATATGCAAAAATATCCACTGCCTACCGGTGGGAACCTGACAGCGATCCGTCACATAATGTCCTTTAACCTACTACACTTAGACGCAATAGCCATACGCTATCAATTTGAGTCGTTGTAACATCGGCTGGAATACAAACACACTTCGATACTGTGGGCAACAACAGAAAGCACTTGCTTAAGAAAAAAGAATATATCTAGACCAACATTTGAAAATGGCGTAATAGCCAAAATTTATTCTTTCTGATTCTTCTTCTGTGGACAAACAATCAGAAGGAATAAATTTTGGATGTTACGCCCTTTTCAAATGTTGGTCTAGAAATATGGATGAGTGTGATTGATCCGCAATTCCCTTAGGTGGCTGGACCGTATTTATCACTAAGATAACTAAGATAACTTAATGAGGTGGTAAAATGTTCGAGATTTTTCGAAAGGAAGCTTAAAATAGAGAAAATAGATTAAGGGGCTATAGCCCTATTGGCGCTTCGGTCGTTCGTGTGTGAACCTTGATGAATTAAAACATAATCATTAAAACATAATTCAATTTCGACAGGAATTCCTAAAGCAATTTCCAAAGAAATTCTGAAGAAATTCGTGAAAGGAATTCCCAAAAAGATTTTTTTTTTCAAGATTTTCGTGAAACAATTTCGGTAGGAATTTCTGAAAGGTTTTCCGAAAAAAAAATTCCATACAAAGAAGAATAGAAGAATTTCCGAGGGAACTTCTGAAAGAATTTTCGAAGAAGGGTATTTCCAAAAATAATTTGGACTTTTCAAAGAATTCCTATAGAAGTTTCCAAATGATTTCTCCTAAAACAGTTTCCGTCCAAGTAACACCAAAAACATCATTTTTAGCGATGATCTAAGAATCATGTTGAATGTCGGGAAAAGAAAATACAAAACATGTTATGTTCGAAGAGAGCTATGAAGAGGTTTTTGCTAAACACAGAGCAGTTTGATCATTGAAGATGTTTTGCAATACAATCTTGCGACTTGCTGATACACGCCAAAAAAAGCCTTCATGAATTCGTGAACTAACGAGTTCACGGTGTATTTTTTCGTGAACAACAATCACGGATACGGGAATACAGTCACGTTTTCCGGAACGTTCTGGAAAACGTGACTGGTGTTCCCGAATCCGTGATTGTTGTTCACGAAAAAATACACCGTGAACTCGTTAGTTCACGAATTCAAGAACGCTTTTTTTTGCGTGTAACATGTTGATTTTTGACATTTGATGGGTCATTCAAGATGTTTTTTCTACAATCCCCCAACATAAAACATGTCCACAGGATGATATTACAAACATGGTCATCTTCTTCTTTCTTATTGGCATTACGTCCCCACACTGGGACAGAGCCGCCTCGCAGCTTAGTGTTCATTAAGCACTTCCACAGTTATTAACTGCGAGGTTTCTAAGCCAGGTTACCATTTTTGCATTCGTATATCATGAGGCTAGCACGATGATACTTTTATGCCCAGGGAAGTCGAGACAATTTTCAATCCGAAAATTGCCTAGACCGGCACCGGGAATCGAACCCAGCCACCCTCAGCATGGTCTTGCTTTGTAGCCGCGCAATTTTCCGCATGGCTAAGGAGGGCCCCATAAACATGGTCATAACATGTCCATTTTTTTGACATTTGTTTAGTTAGAAAATATATCCTAAAGATAGTTAAAACACGTTTATTGAACGTAATTTCAGCATCTCTTAGGATCAAAGGAACGAACAGTTTTGATCGACTTTGTTGATTATCAAGAACTCGCCGTATTGTTATTTTACACATTCAAAAATTTGTTTACCGATAAATTACTATATTATATGATTGTGGCATAGCTTTTCTTTCTTCAATCAATGGGGCATGAATTTAGGAGAAGTGAAATGAAAAGTTCGCCAATGAATATAACAAGTCGCATATTAAGCGAAATAAATTTAAATTTTGTATTCAGTTTGTGTCTTTTTATAAATTTTATCAAAATGGTATTCATCATTTCATGCATGCATTTCTTCATTCAATTTTGTATATGGTTTATATCATTGCAAATGTAGGTCAACATTTTTGTTTTTTTATTCAATTTGACAGAATCATTTTGAGACATGGTTATTAAAAACTTCCTTAGTACCCAACTTTGTTCTTGTGAATGTTTAATCATTAACTTGATTGCGACTAGATTAGATACTAAAAAAATTTATATTTTATATTGCACAGATTCCGCCTTACTAGACTTCTGCGCGAAAATTATTTGCGTGAATATTTTCTTCGTGTCACTCACACAAATGAATTAACACTGATAAGAAAATTATTTTGAGCTTTTTAGTGGAATGTTTTCACCTGTCATAAGACGAGTTTATACACTGACAAAAATCCAACCATATCCATTATGTGTGACACACATAAATTTTGACTAGCATTTCCCACATAAGGTCTATGTGAATTCGCATAGAATATATGTGGAAACAGTGGAAACACACATAACCCTCATTAACTAATAACCTTTATGTGGATTCTCCCGTAGCGGGTGGTTATCAACGCACACATAAAATTTATTTGTAAATTTCTTTAGATTTTTGCCAATGAAAATGTGTGGATTTTTATTAGTGTACAATCCCATTGAATTCCACCACTTTATTGTATCTTGACAGATACGTATTTCGACCTCAAATGTTAAGTGGTGGAATTCAATGGGATTGTATAAACTCGTCTTATGACAGGGAATTAACACTGTTTGCTGTCTTTCGAGCAAACAAAAACATGTGTGTCCGATAAATAACAACAACAAAAAGACAATTACAAAGATAGTTTGAATGTATTGGTGTGCACGCTACAAATTCGAAGCAAAACGAAGTTCCTCGGATTTGTTAAAGAGTGTTTTGAAAATTCTCAAAATTATCTGAACTTTATTTTCTTGCCCGCTCCGAATATAGTTTTTGGGCAAAAACCGGGGGGGAGGGAGACATAATTGTTTTTCAATATTTGTATCCGCCTAAATATTTCTTTACAAATTTAAAGAAGGAATTTTAAGAAACTTTCGAGTGTTCCATTTTTTGGATTTTTTTCAGTACCTGCAACACCTATGAACATTGTTTTAAGAATATCTTTGGATTTTTTTTAAAGAATTTTTAGAATAAATTTTAAGGTTTCTGCTTGTACTTTCTCAACTTAGGATATTCTTGGAAATTTCTTCGAAATTTTTGTCAGGAATTCCTTCAGAACTTCCTCCAGGAATTCTTTCGAATATTGTTTTGGGTGTTTCTTCGGTCATTCTTCACAGAAATCCCTTTTGAAATTCCTTCGGAATTTTCTTTAGGCATTCTTTTGAAAATCTCTTCACAAAATCCTTTAGAAATTCTTTTATGTATCCTTCGTATATTTCATTTGGAAATTATGTTGAGAATTCTTAAGGAATGTCTTACAAAATTCCTTTAAAATTTCCGTTAGAAACTAGGGTTTCTCATCCCATTCCCGGCCTAACATGCGCACGACTGCATTATTTAATTGATATTTATGACTAGGGGCAACTTTTCTGAATTTTGTGGGCCGTGTAATATTGCGATGGGGTTCACCACTGCTTCAAAAATAGTTATTCTTGCTAAACACCGCTTGAAAAAGCTTTTATTTGATTTAAATTAACATGGTACAGCACTCATTTCAGTCATAGGCGATTGCTTATCCGGCATACCCCAAATCTCCTCGGCATACGCAATATTTTACTCAATCTCTCAACATCTTACTCTCATTCTCTCTCTCGGGACGGTACACGCTTAAAATCAATAACACAGAGATGTGTTTGCATCACACAAAACGGACCTAATGCGGAACATCCCCTAGATGAGCGACAGTTACACAGCCACAAAAATGCCTCGTACGGTCGTGATAACGGTCCTTTTCAACATGTAAACGTTTGTACAGATTCCTTGTTTCATGAGGAACCAAATACTGTTGAAAATATTGAAATCCAAGCTTCAATAAAACCACACGAGCTATTTTTGTGACTGTGTAACTATCGCTCATCTAGGGGATGTTCCGCATTAGGTCCGTTTTGTGTGATGCAAACACATCTCTATGTTATTGATTTTAAGCGTGTAGAAAATGCGACGTAAACAAAAAAATGCACGTTCCACGACAACAAGATGCCAGATGGTATTATTCATAATCATTTTTATTTGGTTGAGAGGATATATTAACTCATCCAAATTTCTTCCAAACACTTAAAAACAATATCTTTTCCACCTTTTGAAATCGAGAGAATTATAAATAACATGATAGCGTCAACGTATTAGACAGTTTTCCTATTAACGATGAAGGATCATTTTCATACTAAAATAAGACTTATAGCCTTTTGGCAGCACTGTACAGCTAGAAGTTCTTGGGCCGAGGTGATTTTTTATTCGGTTTGAGGATACATTTTTAAATGTATTCCAATATGTTTATATAAAATCTAGTGATACGAACAATTACAAAAGATTGAAGTGCGTGAGTTTAGCATTATTGTGTGGTGATAAACAGCCTGAAGCAATGGTTGTATCGAGCACTGTGACGATTTTCAGGTAGGTGTTTATTTGATGATACCGTTTTGTAAAAGTGAAAAGAATCACTCCGGCTCAGTGGTGTTGCAACGAAGAGCAAAAGTTTGAAATCTACATTTTTATTTTCTATAATTGGATCGATTAGGAGTAAAATAAATGGTTGAAAAATATTGAGTATTGTGCGAGATGAATAGGAGACTTTTTTAAAATGATCAATCATAAACCTACGGCTACTAAACAGTATAAATCATTAGCTTTCTGTGCAGTGAGCCGGGAATGGGGTCCATAGGCCCAAGTAGTGATTTACCCTACTCCGAAGGTTCCTTTAGGATTTCCTATTTCCGGAATAATTCTTAGAGGAATTTTGAAATTAATTTTTCAGGAGAAATTTACAAAGGCCTTTCGGGAGGATTTACGATAGAATCCATGGAGAAGTATTCAAATGAACTACAGGGGGTATTTATAAATTATTCCTGGAGGAGTTCTCGAAAGAGTATATGGAGGATTTACTGAAGAAATTTTAAAAGACATTCCTGGAGAATTTCCTAAGAACAACCTGAATAGATTTTGGACAATAATTTCTAAGCGAATTATTGAAGGAATTTCCTAAAGAATTATTAAAAGAATCCACGAAAGAATTTGCAATGGAATTTCCAAAATTACCAAATGGAATTTTTAAATCTAAAGAATTCCTTCAGGACCATCTGAAAGAATTCTTTCGGGAACTCTGCCAGGATTTTTTCCGGGAATTCTGCCGAAAATCCTGACAGTAGTAAAACAAAACCCTGTTTTAAATCTGAAATTAAGACTAACAAAAAAAAAAAACAAAAATATCGGGATTGCACTCGATCCACCATCATACTTCTTCGGATCTTTTCGAGAATTCTTTGGAAATTTACTGCAGAAGTTGCTTCGGAATTTCTTCAGTAATCATCCATTTGATGGTTCATGAATTTATTCAAAACATCGTCGGAAAGCCACACCACAAGTGGTGGAGCTCGTAAGAACTCGTCTTATGACAAGTTAAGACATTCCACTTAAAGCTCAAAATAATTTTCACCTCAAGGTATTCCTTAAAAAGTCCTACATTGCTTCGGAAATTCTTTTAAAAATTTCATCGGAAATTGCGATTTTTTTTACAAGAAATTGCTTTAGCATTTTTTTCGGGATTTATTTTTCTTTATTCTTCCAGTATTCCTAATGAAATCCCTTCGAAAACTGTAGGAAGAAATTCTTAGAATTCTTACGAAAGAAATTTCTAAATAAAACGCCGAAGGTATCCCTTAAATAATTTCTGTAGGTATACCTGAGAGATACCCGAAGGATTTTCCTTAGGCATTTCCGAAAAAAGAATCCAAGGAATTTCGAAAGAATTTCTGTAGAAATTACGAATACTGTAAAGGAATTCCTGAAGAAATTTTCGAAATTTTCTAAGAAAGGCTTCTTTGAACTTTCGAAGGAATGTCTTAATTTATTTCTATATTTATCTCCAAAGTAATTTCCAGAGGATTTTATGGAGAAATCCGTAGAGTTAATTCAGAAAGAAATTCTTGGACAAATTTGAGATTCTTCATATGTACACACACTTTGAAGAACAATATGGAATACTGCTAACAGTTTTCGAACTTTTCGAACAGTTTTCGAACTGGAAGTGCCCCAGGATGTTGACTTTTATCAAAAACTATTGATCTGTATCGAAAAAATCAAAAGATTCGGTGAAAATTTGTACGAAAACGGTTTTTTTGTTGTTGTTTTCTCGGTATTGTTTAAAAAGCCATAAATTGGACGCTAAAGAGTAACTTTTCAAGCCACAAACTTTACCGGATAATGCCGGACTGACTTTGGGAGATTCTACACTTCTTCTAGAACTCTCGCCACGCTCCGTTTCAACCGATCAGGATTAGACCGACCGTTGGCGATAGCACTACCGAATCAAGCCAATAACGGAACCATAATAGTCATTTGGCATAACGGACATTTGGCATAATTGGTAACAGCTACAAAGGTAAGGGTCATTTGGCATAACGGACATACGGCATAACTTTTTTATGTTCATAATATTAGCTACTAGACTAACTGATGCTGAACAAACCGGAATGGTGAATATAACACAGCTTGATAATAATATTAAAAAACATAATCCTTTCGAAGACAGCATGCATTAGCCGAGTATAAAGCAATGATAAATGTTATCTCTCCAAGGGAAATAAAGCAACTATCGGGATGTATTTGCCCGTGTTTATGCAACGATGGTGATTCCTTCCATGGTGGATGCAATCTCTTTTTTAAAAGTAGGCGCTTGCTCGGATAAAGGTAATAGTGAATGTGGTCTTTTCATAAAAATGGCGTTTGCACGGCCCTAGGCAATAGTGACTCTTCTTTACAAGTAGGCGCTCGCCCGGATTAAGTGAAAATGGTGCATAAGATCCCTTCTTTAAAACCCTCTCTTTCAAAACTAGGGACTTGCTCCGATTAAGGCAATGGTGGATATGCTCTTTTGTTCAAAAAAGACGTTGGCCCGGCATAAGGTGATGGTGGATATGACCCCTTTTTTAAAAGAAGAAACTCGCCGGGATAAAAAAGTGTTGGAAGTCATCACTTATTTAGAAGTAGGTGCATTCCCCGATTAAGGCAATGGTGAATGTGATTCCTTCTCTAAAAGTATAGGCACTTGCTCGAATTACGGCAATTGTGGATGTGATTTTATTAAATGAAGCCATGTGCTCGGCATAAGGCGATGGTGGATGTGACTCTTTCTTTAAAAGTAGGTGCTCAACAGGATTAGGGCAATGGTGGATGTGATCCCTTCATTAAAACTAGACGCTTGCTCGGATTGAGGCAATGGGAAATAGATGTGATTCGTCTTTTGAATGTAGGCGTTTTCCTGGAATAAGGTGATGAATTTAATCCCGGGCGTTGGATCGGGGCAATGCAATGGTGGGTGTGATTCCTTCATCGAAAGTAGGTGTCTGCCTGGATGTAGACAATTTTAGATTTCATCCATTCTTCAAAAGTAGGTGTTTGCCCGGAATCAAGCTACGGAAATCATTTTTTTTTATGTGGGCATTTTTCTGGACTAAGTCAATAACGGATGTGATCCCTTACTCGAAAGTAGATCCCCAGAGCCAAATGTACAGTCATAGTATTGGTGAAACATAGTAACCTGCGATTCCATACATGCTTAGTAACGTAATTTGTTTGAATAAATTTTCACTTCTTATCTAACACTCAAGCAAAACAGACGTTCTTTTATTAACCTGCGATTACAAAAGGTTATGGGCCCAGGATTGGCCATAGTTTGAGCAGAACTTTGAACATGAACCGTGAATTATCTACTGGTAGCGGCGACGTTGGTGGAGACGGTGAAGTAGGAATTCCAGGATCAGTAGCTGCTAGAGGCACTCGGATCAGTGGAATTGGCTTACCTGTTATTGAAAGGCTCCGCGGTCGTGAGAATTATACTACCTGGGCGTTTGCCATGAAAATGACATTAATTCGTGAAGGTTCGTGGGGAGCTGTGATGCCAGAAGCAAATGAAAATGTAGATAGAGAAGTTAGCATGCGAGCGTTGGCAACTATATGCTTAAGCTTGGAAACTACAAACTACAGCTTAGTTTTGGATGCAAAACTGCCAAAGAAGCTTGGGAGAAGTTGCAAAATGCTTTTCAAGATAATGGCTTAACGCGTAAAATTGGTTTGCTGAGGAAGTTGACATCGATACGATTGGAGGATTGTCGAAGTGTGGAAGCTTACGTGGATGAGCTCATGTCGACGGCGCATAAGTTAGCAGGCATCGGATTTCAGGTTGACGATTCTTGGTTGGCGGCGTTGTTATTAATGGGACTTCCTGATCATTACGAGCCTATGATAATGGGTTTGGAAGCCTCTGGTACGGCCCTGACATCAGACGCAGTGAAAGCCAAAATTCTTCAAGATGTCAAAATTCAGGCTACTCCGAAAAGCGGCGAAAGCGATGGAGCACTTTATTCGCATCAAAAATCAAGACGTAGAAGTAACAATGGGCCAACGAAGAAAGATAGTTCGTGTTATAATTGCAAGAAGCAAGGCCATTATGCAGCAAAATGTCCGATGAAACAGCAGCAACACCCGAAGACAAGCAAGGCACTATGCGGAGTATTTGCAATGGGTGATGTTGATGAACGAGAATGGTACTTTGACTCAGGAGCCACCTGTCATATGTCCCGATGTGCCGAAGGTTTTGTGAAACAGCAGCAAATGTCACATCCCGTTGGAACTGCCAACAATGGTTGTATGATGTCCGTAGCAAAGGGTGTGATGAACCTACAACTAGAAGAAGGTCCAATCGAAGTTAAAAACGTACTGCAGATTCCAGAACTGGCAACGAACCTTCTTTCTGTCAGCAAGATATGTGAAAAGGGTTTATCTGTAGTCTTCTCTGCTGACCAATGCGAGGTACGTGAAAACAACGGCAACGTTATTGCTTCTGGAACGCAAATTGGTGGTCTGTATAGATTGAACCGGAAAGCTGAACATTCGATGTTAACATTTAGCTCCGAAGTTTGGCATAAACGCATGGGGCATCTGAACTATCAAAGTCTAAGAAAACTTGCAACGATAGTGGATGGAATCGAGTTGAAGAATGATGTTGTTCCAGAATGTATCGCATGCATTGAAGGCAAGCATTCGCGCAATCCGTTTCCATCAAGTTCATCAAGAGCCGATGCTGCATTGGATTTAGTTCATTCAGATCTGGTTGGCCCAATAGAAGTCCCGTCATTAGGTGGCAGTCGTTTTGTGATGACATTTATAGATGATGCAACAAGGAAGGTGTTTCTGTATTTTTTGGAGAAGAAGAGCCAAGCCTTTGAAGCATACACAAAGTTCAAGTCAATGGCAGAGCGCCAAACTGAACGAAAATTGAAGATATTAAGAACGGACAATGGTACTGAATATGTGAACAAACTTTTCAAGAGCAGTTTAGAGAAGGACGGAGTTCGTCATCAAAGAACTTGTCCATACACTCCAGAGCAGAATGGAGTAGCAGAGGATGAATCGGACCCTCGTGGAGAAAGCCCGAAGCATGCTCAACGATGCAAAATTACCAAAGAAGTTTTGGGCAGAGGCAGTTTCGACGGCAGCATATTTGATAAACCGAAGTCCTACGAGATCATTAGATGCAATAACACCAGAAGAAGCATGGTCCGGAAGAAAGCCAGATTTACGTCATCTCAAGATGTTCGGATCAACAGCACAGGTGCATATTCCAAGGCAGAAAGGGAGAAAGTTGGACATGAAGTCACATAAAGCTATTCTGATCGGATATGCGGAAGACGTCAAAGGCTACAGATTGTATAATCCCACCAATCAAGAAGTTTTTATTAGCAGAGACGTTATTGTGGTTAATGAAGGCAAACCTCAAAACTTCAACTTGCAAATAGACAACTGTCCAGCTGTTCAATTTATGGAACTATACACAATCGAAGAACCAAAAGAACGCGATGCAGGTGATGCTGGAATTCCGGTCGAGATAGAAGATCCAATCCATGCATCAGAAAGCGATGAGAGCGATTTCGAATCCCTAGATGAAGACGATGATCTTGCGCTCCCTTCGCAATTTAACAGGCCAGTTGAACAGCAACATGGGCTGAGGCGCAGCGATAGGGAGCGCAGAACTCCAGGCAAGTATCAAGATTACGTCAGTTTTAATTCGTTTACTGGCACTGTTGTTTCCCACAGTGTTCCCCGATGTCAAATGATGTTATCGGAATGTTATCTGACGACCCACAATCTTACGATGATGCGCTGCGTCGACCAGATCGTGATCGATGGATTACTGCAATGAATGAAGAGATGCAAGCTCTCATGGATAATCGCATCGTGGGATTTGACGAATCTACCCCATAATAGGAAACCGATTCGTAACAAATGGGTGTTCAAGACGAAGCGTGCGGCAGATGGAACTATCGAACGATACAAAGCACGCCTGGTGGTGAAGGGATGTTCTCAACGACCGGGAATTGATTATGATGAAGTTTATGCGCCGGTTGTACGTTATGCTACCATCCGATATTTATTGGCCGTGGCAGTGAAATACAATTTGGATATTGACCAAATGGACGCAGTCACAGCTTTTCTACAAGGTAAATTGGAAGATGAAGAAATATATATGGACCAACCAGAAGGGTTCGCCAAGGATGGAACACGTGTTTGTCGGTTACGAAGAGCACTTTACGGACTAAAGCAGTCGAGTAGAGTCTGGAATAATCAACTGGATGCTGCATTGAAAGATTTTGGTCTGTCCCGTTCGAAGGTTGACCCTTGCCTTTACTATCGTCGAAATGGTGATAAGATGCTTTTGTTACCATATATGTGGACGACTTTCTGATTTTTACGAATGACAACAAACAGAAGAGGAAGTTGAAGCAGTTCCTGCATAGTCGCTTCATGATGAAAGATTTAGGTGAGGCGAATGTTTGTCTTGGATTGCGGATAGAACGTGATCGGAAAAAGGGTACACTATCTATTGATCAAGAACAATATGTAAAGAAGTATTTTACGTCGGTCCAAAAGGGAAAACTGTAATCCAGTCCTAACTCCAACAGAAGCTAGTATCAAGCTAAACCAGTCAATGTGTCCTAGCACGCCAGAAGAAATAAATGAAATGAAGCAAATTCCATACCAAGAAGCTGTTGGTTGTTTAACGTATTTAGCTCAAGCAACGAGATTGGATATCAGTTACGCTGTAAATCAAGTCAGTCAATTTTGCAACAACCCTGGACGTGAACATTGGAATGCAGTGAAGCGAATCATAAGATATCTGCGTGGAACTAGCGGACACAAAATAACCTACAGTCAGGATCGTGAAACTGTACTAACGGGCTACACAGATGCGGATTGGGGAGGAGATCCTGACTCGAGAAAATCAACTTCTGGATATGTGTTTACGTTTATGGGAGGAGCAGTATCTTGGAATGTGAAACGTCAAACAACAGTGGCTCTTTCGTCGTGTGAAGCTGAATACTTCGCACTTTCCCGAACTGTTCAAGAGGCATTTTGGTGGAGGCATTTTCAGTCGCAAATATTTGAAGAAAACATAATCCCTATTCGTTGCGATAATCAATCCGCCATATGTGTTGCGAAAAAACCAAGGGTATAAGCCAAGAACAAAACATCTGGATATTCGCTATCATTTTGTGAAGGATGCATTAATCCAAGGAGCAATTGAAGTAAGTTACATCAATACCAATGAACAGCCAGCAGATGGATTAACAAAAGCGTTGATGAAACAAAAGCTTCGAGCATTCAAACAATTTGTAGGAATCGAAGATTAGGGAGGAGTATTGGTGAAACATAGTAACCTGCGATTCCATACATGCTTAGTAACGTAATTTGTTTGAATAAATTTTCACTTCTTATCTAACACTCAAGCAAAACAGACGTTCTTTTATTAACCTGCGATTACAAAACATAGGGTGGCACTTCTCTATCGGTGTGAAAGCTAATCATGTCCTGCTCTCTGCACTGCAGACGCTGAAATACTGCGAAAATCTACACATTAAGTTAAGTTTCATAATCATGAATCGCACTTAATTTACTCGAGTTTCTTGTCAACACTCATAGTCATAACACAACCAACACTCAGAATCCATTTTAGAAGAATTTAATTTTCATCCGCCAAAAGTCACCAAATCTCCTGTACCTACCAGAACTAGATTACCCCGGTAACCCAAATCCGCTTCCGTTAACCGCTATTAGATGTGAATCATAAAAATCACAATTGCGCTCACATCGTCTAGACGGTTAACAACACCTACCATTCCCATTATCATGGCCTGGGCTCTGCTTAGTCTAGCGCGTGGAAACTGGAAAACTCGGTTTTTTATTTTCGCATTCCCCGATTGTTTTACCCAGCCGATTATCCACCTATTGTGTTCAGCAGAACGCATCGTTCTCGACCCGTTCGTGATTTTCTTTACACATGTTCCCACTATTAGCCAGAACGATTAGGTTTCGATAATTGGGTTCCCGTGTAGAAACTTTACACTCACACTCACCAGTTGTGTTTACAAAGCGTTGCTAGCCGTTTACACCTGAGATTTTTTTCAATCTTCCATAGGCAAAAAAATCATAATCAACCGACCATCATTATGATTAGTTATGCTTATCAAATGTGGGGCATTTTGTAGCAACATTGAACCAATTACGAAGTGCCCGTGTGTTATGAAATGAAGAGCGCAAAAGGAAATTATATAGCAATAAAAAAGAATTCACTCAATGTTAATACAATTACCTACACAGCCGCCAAAGTCATCTGATCGAGATATTAAATACGAATGCAACGAGAGAGGATGTTGCCCATAAGTGGTGTTGTCCCAAGTAGTGTTGCCATTTGTGAAAATTAAACAGAATGTGTTTTATTTTGCAAAGGTGATCATATCTAACAAAAAAATTGCCGAGGTCTTGTCACCTCTAACTCACCTTTTCCGTATTTTAAACTATTTATTGTAAGAGCCAAACTTTATATCAGATTCTACATCAGATATGTATGTTATATTGTAGGGGAAGATGATCCAAAACGCTCCTATTCAAACCAAATCATTTCAACGTGCAGACACAAAATTTGCAAGACTAGCTGCAAATCACGATAATCTCCTACTAATATCTCGGTTGTCTAACTTCCTAAAGCATTTCAAATATTTAAAAATGGGCCAAGGGCAAAAAGGAGTAGTTAGTGTCGAGCAATGGTTGTTCGAACGGAGCCGCGGACTTTTTACCTGCTTATTAATTTCCTCGAATTTTTTTCGATAATTGTTGCGATCGCTCTGCGTGCTAGACGGAACGAACTGCACTTTTACTAGCAAAAATCGAGATGTGGAACAAAAATTTGTTGAAAGGACTATCAGAGTAATCGAGAACATATTTTCAGTATTAGGCATCATTTGCTTCGAGTCGAGTCGATATCAAGTCTTAGAGCTTTAACTCATGGAGGGCCCACAGTAGCTTGTTTAAGTATCGCATCGCTCGTCAAACTCCGAGTATTTCCAGTCCGGGAATTCTCGAACGCCGACCACCCTTAAATCGACGTCGCGATGAAGTCTTGTCCTCTGGTTAGGGGAACTAAAGCGAGTGTTTGCTCTGTTTCAGCCCATTTATGAACCCGTCGAGCAGTTATGGTTCTACTGAAAGGGGACTTCCTAGCGTGGAATACAAGTCCATCGAAAAACTGGCAAAGGAATGAGTTCAGTTTTGTTAAGATTATTCCGCTAGTGAAGGGTGCCGATGTCATCCGAATAAGCTGCGTTTCGTTCAAGGACGGAATGGTTTTTAGAGTAACAGAACAGGAACTAAGCTTAGACACCTGGCCGACAGGAATGCCTTTCCGAGAGATTTAGTACGTAACCATGCAGTCTGTCGTCATCTCTCCTGTCCCGGATTACTGACTCCCACAGTTGATTGAGCGCCACTGCAAAACCGTACGATGCCAAATCACCTTTATTGAAGTCTCCGCAATACCCAAATGCAGCGTAGAAAGCTTGTTGGAATTCCCTGATCGCCCCAACCCTGAGATTGGTGGTGTAAAATAGGGCTTCCACCTTACTAGCACAAGCAAGAATTCTTCTGATCATAGTTCTTTGCTGACAGTTTTTCCCCTACCCAGGTTTTTCAAAATACGATAACATATAGATCTACTGGAACATGTAACGAACATCATACGAGTTTTAAAACTTCTTATTCATGACGCACCATAGAATGCTTCATGGGAGAGCCCAGTCCCTTTTTTCAGTCAAGTTCTGTGTCGTTCATCGATCATAGCTGATAATGTGGAACCATTTTTTTTTGACCTAGTGTTTTTTTTTTCAAACTCAGACCCAAATGGCACAAATTGATACTCAGGTACGGCTCAAAATGTGGCAACACTGAGCTATGCTCTCGTTCGAAGACGATGACGAGTGGCCGATTTGAATTAATCGTTTCTTAAGTGCATTATGAGGTTACGTGTAATTAACGCGTCGTTGCCGGAGGAAAATGTGAAGCAGGCATGAAAGAAAATGATAAATTACATGGCGATGTTATAATCGTTTTGTGGATACATTTGTTGCGATTGTTTCTGTATCGATGGGACGCACCTGCAAAACGTGAATTATTTTGATATGGATGCGTGAGTAGCTTAATTGAGTCAAGTGGGCGTGCGGCTCTAACAGAGACTTCCTTGAATATACAATCAAGTAGGAGACTAGGTTTGGTCCAATCTGTTTGTTAAACGTGGCGATTTGAATTGTCAATAGAATGTGGACGGTAAATTAAACCAAGCTCAGTGTTGCTAACATGTTTTTTCTATCACTGGATCCAATCAAAAATCTAATATCTATTGCAAAAAATATTTATCAAAGGAAATCATTAATTCAATTCTCATAGGTAAACCTCAGCAAATCTTTATTTCTTTATATCATTTTTCATTATATTCTAACCTCAAATTCAATTGAATTTATAAGGTCAAATGAAAAACCATAAAAAAAAATTAAAGCTTGTTTGTCAGTAGAATGTCCAAAAGACGAGATTGTAATCTTCCTTTTAATTTCAATAATTCAATTGAACATTGCCTGATACATGTTGACCCACATATAAAACAAGTTATGAGAACGATATGAAGGCTATTTGATGCAAATTAGGTACTTAAAATTTTTAATTCATCATTCAAATAACGTAATTTGGTCTTTGTTTGCATATTGAGTTTTAAGTAGATAAATGCGTTCATTTAAAAGTAGTTTTCATTTTCTATGAATTCGTAACATTGAAAATTTGTAGATGTTTATTATGTGTACTGCATCCTGTAGCTCGTTCGGTAACCGTCAACTGCAACAACCCTCAAGAGCCGGTCAAGCCTGACATTATTCGACTCGGTGCAGCAGCAACAGTTTTACACCTTTTACGCCGAGACTACGACCGCATAGAGCGAGAAAATAACCTCTTGGCAGCCTACTACGTTCTTAATGATTTCCCTTGAGGCTGCCTCGCCAGAATTTCGCTAATAACGACCATTTGAGCCGTTATGAAATCCGCCATTTGCGCATTACCGCACCGTTACCGCGCGCGTCACGTTGCTCGTCAGGCAGTTCTGTATGCAACGGTTGATTATTAGCATTTGATATGCTGCCGGTTTGTTGCTGCATTGTCGAGGTCTGGTATTTAAAGCGGTTCGTCAATTCTATTGTTTACCATCGGCTAATGTACGAATATCAAACGATTCATCTGCAAGCCGCAGGATACAGTCAGTCAGCGAAACGGTCTTGCGCTTAAATGGCTATTTTTCTTGATTTTCACCGTGCGGATTGTGGATGAATGACAAATGGTTGGGCGTGGGGGAGGGCGATGGCCTTTACGAAGCCAAGGAGGAAAATTTACCGCCCCAAACGATAAGGAACGGGTGGACGGCTGTGTGTTTGACTAGTCGAACGGTGGTCGTGCTCTAAACGAAAACACGTCGCACCCCACTATCTGTTGAGAGCTGATTAGTGCCGCCATGTAAATGGATGATTATATCTCGGGTGGTATCCGCAAGTATTCAGCACTTGTCCAAACAGCAACATCACGACATGGTGGAGGACTCGTGTGCATGCTTTTTCCTATGATTGATAGCGAAAAATGGAACTACGTACAACATGCATATTGGCTCTTAAATTGTTACCATTACAGTGGCTGTTTAATTCCATAGACAAAACCATTATGGAGAAATAAACGGGTGGTTTGCTAACGAAGAAAGTTTTGAATTGCAAAATACCGAATAGCAAGTGGGTATTAAATATTTGACAGCGTTTTTCCGACACCGCTGCGCTATTCATTAGTTTGAATAAATGGACGTAAAATAATAGGCTACATAATCTATTAATTAATGTTTTAATGAAGTATTATCTTTTATTTAATTTTTAACAAAACTATGTTGGATTCGACGCTATTTTGAGTAGGTGCAACTAGAATGTCATTGTCTGAAAACTCTGGGAAAAAAATCAGAGCCTGAATAAGACACTATTATCATTCGAATAAATATCTTAGTAGAACTAAACCTTGGTCACAACCTTTGGTTAAAAGTAGGATAGAACAAAGAAGTATGTTGAAAGTTATCGTTAATTCGGCTTTAATCCCGTTCTCGGATAGTACTCATGGGTATTTTGGGCTCATTACAGCCCTTCTTGTTGATTGACGACCTAAAGTTAGATTTGTTACAACGTGTTAAAAAAAAAAAAAAAGAACTTTGAAACTCTTCTGGGAAGAATAAGCTATTGAAAATTAATATCTGTGAAGGCGAGTGGTTTATGTGCCGAAATTAACTTTCAACGCAAGATAAAAAATCATTTAGCGTTTTTTAGTGGAATGTGCACTTATCATAAATCAAATTTGGTGGAACTAACTCGTCTTATTCAAATACAAGCATGGGTATTGTGTGGGAAGATCTTTCGTGCTGAACTCGTATTTTCGCATAGGTTAAAGGCCTTCATCTGAGTAATCTAGTGCAAAATGGTTTTTTTCAACAATTGCGGCCGTCCATCTGAAAGGCCTTGACAATTAATCTATCAATCCATTTTATTATTTGTGCCCCTCTGGAAGCATTTAAGGTCCAGTTCCTTTGTTGGGCAACAACAAAAATTTTAAGATTCCCATATATGGGAATATGGCTCTTGAAGCGAACATTTTTGACGTAGGGCTATGTCTGTCTTTTATATATTGGGGTAGACTTTGCGATTGCGAAAATCGGAGACCGTCACGAAAATGTGATAGACTTTGAACCTTAATATCTCAGCCGTTTCTCGATGGATTTCCAATATTATTGAACCATTCCATCAACTATTTGATAATGGAAATTATCAAACAGTTTAGAAATAGTAAAACAACCAATCCCGTTCATGCATCGCAAGCACAGACATCAAAATCAAGCAACTTGCGGGTTTAGATCTAATCTTCAGTGCGAACAAGATTTCTCGCAGAGCAGACGCAGCAGAGCGGATACAGCAGCACGAAGAGGCTAGTAGCATTTTCATAGAAAAAAACATCGCATTGATGGCAGTTGTCGGCATCGTGCTGGTCGTCATTCAACTTCTACGAACCAATATTTTTGGAGAAAGGATCTGTTGTGATCCCGCGCGATGCAGTGATGATGCTGAAGAGTTATTCCAAATGGTGGCGTCTTGGCAAAAAGACAACAACAGCACGCAAGGTTCCGACAAGCGTTTAGTTCAAGTTGGTTATTGGAAAACTACACTGGAGAAAGAATGTTGGTTCTTTTCAGGACCAGCATATTCTGGACAGAAAAAGTTGAATGTAAAAATGGACTGTTTCGGTGATTGCCGTGGTAGCTTAGTTTCTGTTAGTGATTTTATCCATTCGAACAAATTTACAGCCAAATTCAGATTCTTGCAAGAAAATTTCACATGATGTTTTGAATTTCCAGTCTCTCCTATGCTTCAAGACCGTTCTCTGCAGAATCCCGATCGAAATGGCTTGTGTGCATCGGAAAGCAGCTTTCTTGTATCTAATGAAGTAAGCTCATTAATCCCGACCCTTTGTTAATCGTTATGAGTGCACATCATATTTACACCCATATCAGATCACAAAGGGGCGGGGCTAACGAGCTTACTTTATTGAATACAAAAAAGTTGCTTTCCGGCTCGCGCGAACCATTCTGATCGGCATTCTGCAGAGTGCGGTCGAACAAGATTTCACGCAGAGCGGATGCAACAGTACGAAGACGCTGGTAACAGTTTCAACTGAAAATCATCGCATCGGTGTTGGCATCCGTAGCGATCCCGCGCGGTCTTAGCGAAAAGTTATCGAGTGGTCGTCGGACAATAACAGCACGAAGTGAAATTCCAACGCAAGGTTCCGCCAAGCGTTTGGTTGCAGTTAGTTATTGGAAAAGCGCATCGGTGAAAGACAATTGGTTCTTCTTAGGATCAGTTTTTTCTGAAGAGAAAGGGTGGATTGCATAAATGGACTGTTTCGGTGGCATCGGCGTGGTAGCTTGTTTGCTGTTAATGATTCCATCCATTTGAGAGAAAAAAAAAATTGCGTCATCTCCTTCCAACAAGTGCTTGTGATTCTGCTACCGAAGGATAACTTTCTGTCATCGCCAAACTATCAATTTTGTACTTTGATAAAAATTCATCTTGGATTAACCTACATTTGAATAAAATGCTACCTGGAAAAAATCGATTTCATTTCCAATAACTAACAGAAACAAATCCAAAGAATCTTCACAGAAAATTTCACTTTCCGTCCAATACAGACAAATCGATAAAAACGCTATCTTCGCGGAAAATTTCGTTTTGCTGCTTTAGTGTTTAAAATGGCGCATAATTGAAAGTAAAGAATCTTTCCAGAATCGTCATTGTCGTTTGAACGGATAAATTCAAAAAAATAAAACCGAATAGTCTGTTTGTCTGGGCGAAGATTTTTCCCAATGGATAAGCAACTGTTGGAAGGCTACCAATATACAGCCCCAGAAATACTACAGCTCCAAGAAAAATCAGCTTTAATTGGACACTGCATCACTCATCAACACCGCTTCAGCATCAACAACCCCACAAACGTCAATAAATCCCACAAGAAGCAAGCTTTGTAAGTGTTAGAGATGTGTCATATACCTATCGACTACTTAAATAATTTTAAACAAAATATATATTTGGGTTTGGATTCGCGCCTCTTCCGATGCTGCTGATTTTTTCTTTATTTCGGATATTTTTGAGAATGGTGTCTTCTAGGATTGGAATGTCCTCCACTGAAAGCTGACGATGTGGCCGACGGGCGATTAGTCGTGTTAATTCCAATGTAGATACAAAGTCCACTACTATTCAGTTTCTTGATTCAGTTGACCTCCGAGCAGTTTGCTCAATGTTGATAAAGAGACATAAATTATGATGACAAACACCATTCATTTCGTATTGGTACGTGGTCCTACGTCAACTTTGCGTACAACCCGATTGGGCTGCACCTTTGACGTTTGACTGAGCCGGTCATTTGGCCGAAAAGCTGTTAGGCCGAATAGGTTATTTGGTCAAAAAAGCCGTTTTTTTTTCGAAATTGTCGTTCGGCCAAATGTCCGAGCAACACATATGTTATGAATCAGTTCCAGATACTCTTATACGATCAAACTTGGCCATATATGAGTTACTGCAACAAAATCAACGTGAATTGTGCTGCTAGGGTGACCATTTGGGCGGAAATGACATTTGGCCGAATAGATAACATGGCCGAAGATGTCATTTGGCTAAAAAGACCATTTTGGTAAAAAAGTCGTTTGGTTGAATAATTTCATTTCTCATTTATCATTTCTTATTTTTCATATTTTTCTTCTGTGTGAAATAAAAAGTGAAAAGCTAATTTATTAGGAGCTTAATTGTGTATTTTTGGATTTATTGATCGAATTGTATCAGCCGAAACCTATATAAAAGTTCACTTAATCATCATACAATGTTCTGTGAAATTGTTCTGTAGCATACCAACTGCCGTTTTTGCAATTCTGAGGTCAATCGAGCAATCAGAACCAATTTCCAGATCGAATGAGTGACGGAGGTGTATTTTCCTAAATATTTTGGATGAAATCCTCATACAAACTTAAAATCAAATGCGCCAGCTCGATTGAGCTGAAATTTTCAGAGATTGATTTTCTCCCCCAAAGACACAATCCTGGGGGGTGCCCCGTGGTTTTGACAACTTTTTGTTTCCTGGGCCAGTCTACTCTGGATCGTCCTATAAAGCAAGATCATAATCGAGATGGCTGGGTTCAATTCCCGGTCCGGTCTATGAAATCTTCGGGTTGGAAATTTTCTCGTCGGTTGTATGACATTTTCCAGAAAGTTATTTGCCAGAAGGCTTTTTGCCAGAATGGACCATTCCCCAGAAAGCCAGTCGCCAGAATGCACCATTCCCCAGAATAGGTCATCTCCTATTTGCCAGTTTTTGCCCAAATTTTGGCGTAACTGTGAACAGCGTCAAAAGGGGGAAGGGGGTTCGTTTATCTACTCATCTTGCTTCCTTATACGAACCTCTATTCAACCGGGTGCCCGAAACCAACATCCGGTTTCTGGCAACTCGTCTGTCAATCTTTAACACTCCACATCGAACCAACATGTTCTCTGGTCTGGTTCTCTCTGGTCGCCTCAGTACAGTGCTTGCCGTTTATCGTTCTGTTACGCTCATCGCTCCATGTCGACTTCCATAGGTCGTTGATGTTGTCGCTAACGTTTATTGTACTTATCCTTTTTTTCGATCTTCTGCAGATATTTCCACCGCTGACAATCGAAGGATATTGTAACGCATCGTTCAATGTGATCTTTGATTCGATACAGTTGACAACTGTGCTCGAATTTTACTGACAACGAGTGATCGAAATTAAACCTTTCCGATTTAGCACACATTCTGCTTTTTATATATTTTATGAATTACAAGACTTATAATGTTGAACTGTGTTATGTTGGACGGATGAAAATCAAGTGTACATAAGGATTAGTGTGCATGAAATTTCGACATCATTTGTTACCTTAGAAAGATTGAAACAGGATGATGCACTCTGGAATTAACTGTTAAATATAGCGTTCGAGGGCGCTATTAGGAGAGCTGGTTGGCAAAGTTGCGGTATCGTTATCACAAGAACGCATATGCTCCTAGGCTTTACGGACGATATCGATATTACGGGGAAGGGTCGTTTGGTCGAATACCGTTTGGCCGAATGCCATTTGGCCGAAAGCTACTTGGCCGAAAGTTGTTTGTTCGAATATACTATTTGACCGACAGACCAGGCCGGAAGTCATTTAGCCGAAAGGGTCATATAGCCGAAAAGGTCATTTGGCCGAAAAGGTCATTCGGCAGAACAGGTCATTTCGCCGAAAAGGTTATGTGGCCGAAAAGGTCATTTGGCCGAACAGGTCATTTGGCCGAATATGTCATTTGACGTCTCACGTCTCACTTCTCACTGTGAAAAGTAAGAAATAAGAAGTTAGAAGTGATAAGTGAGAAGAGATGCGTCTCCTTTTCTCTTTGCTCTTCTTACTTTACGCAGTGAGCAGTGACAAGTGCGAAACAGGGGGTGATAAGTGGGAAGTGAGACGTTTAACTTCTCATCTCATACTTCTCACTGTTAAAAATGAGTTGTGCGAAGTTAGTAATGATACGTTCAACTGCTCACTATTTACAGTAATCATGACCATGTATATTGTATACACACTAATCGCATACCTGCGCAGGTTTTCTTCTTCATCGCGATGGCGGCGAACCGGTTCGTGGCGATGGTGGCGAATGAAGAATCTACCAGCTGCAGCATGGCGCGCAGCTGATGAGCCCGTGCAGTTATGGCTGAACTGAAGTTGCGAATTATCTGCGGTTATCTCTGCATCGACGGATGTCGAGTTGGTTTTCTGAGCAGGACAAAGCCACAGCAAGTTTATTACACCCAACCTAATACGTTTAGGCAGAATTCCTGGATCAATTGAATAGTGAGAAGGAAATAAATAAAAGGAAATAAAGCTAAGACCCCATAATGGAATTGTTGAATGATTTCGGAGTTTCCAGTTTCCAGTTAAAAATTCTGTGAGAAGAAGGATTAGAAGTTTTAAAAAAAATCGCTGGACATTCTTCCGGGAGATTTTTGGAGAATCTTGGGTAAAACTCTTTTGGAAAAATCCTTTATTTGATTTTATTTCTAAACTAAAAGCTCCTACAAAATTTACTTTATTCTTGAACTCGTGGTAAGTTTTCAACTTCCGTGATAGATCGGGGAAAAAATATGTTTAGCGCGAGAAAAAATAAAGTAACTAAATGTAGCAATAAAGGTAGGTACTTTCGGAAGTACTTTTGGAATAGCTTTCTGGAGAATTATTTGGGCTACATATCTGTTACGAATTTGGTTTTTCATCATGAAGAAGAGCTTGGAATATTGCAACTGTACCAACGTTTCGATACTGCCGCGGCCGAGTGAATATCTGATCTGTCATGGGCTGTGTATTCGCAAGTATGTCCTGCAGGAACATGTGGCTCTAGAGATACATAATCAAACTACCAAAGATTCGTATCCTAATCGTCTCTTTTGTCACTTTTGTTCTGTATATCGAGCTCAAATTAAAATAAAGAGTGGCATCAATGCACTCAGAAATCGATAGCTTTGATCAAGCTTTAATCCATTCAAATAATTCATACTTTTATTTTTAAGCTCCAATTTCCACATCAATACCAGCTACTACCACCACAATCCCGCACACCTCTACTCAATTTCTACTTTTTATTGTATTCTTAATACTCTTAATTCATCTTTATTGACTAAATTTTGCAATTTTTTTTATTCATATTCGGAACACTCCCTATTAAGAGATTATTTTGACTATTTTCTATTTTTTACTATTGACTAAAATTCGTTTGTCAGTCAGGTTCAGGATTCCAGTCAAAATGGTTTATTCAAAATGGCAACACCGAAAGTCCTTACTTCATTATTCAACCAATGATATTATTTAAAATTGTTCAACTAATGCCATGGTATCGATTTTCATTTGACATTGAACTTTGTAGGTAGGAGCCAACTAACGCATTCACCATGTCAGCTGTTCTGAGACTGAGCGTGCAAGAATTCGACATGAGCTCATCAGTTTCATATTCATTAGATTAGTGCATTACTCCTTGCTTCCTTCATCGATTACCTACTGCGTGCCTACCTTGTCTTATCTAACAACAACCAGCTGTTACTTCACATCATTTTATTAAATTGCCCTCAATGGTGTGGTGCATGGCTACCATGATTCATCCATCGTCTAGTAGGTAGTTTATTTAACCTGTCACACAGCAATGCCGCAGCAAACCATTCCACACCGTGCCTCCGCTGACATTCCCATCCTATAGTAAGCTCTCGGAAACGCACTCCCCGACTGTCAGGTTCACGGACAGACACTGACTGGCTGCGGCGAAAGCTTGTTTTTCTAGGAATTTTATTTTGTTTTTGGCCAATCCCTCACCCACTGCCTGCCTACCACGCTTACTGTTGCCGCCGCCCACTGGGCGGGCGATTCCCCGCGGAGTGTAAACTTCACTGTTTTGCGCCGTGGTTATCAGCGCTCCCCGGAACTACGATGAAGGTCATACGTATATACTGCGGAATTTTAGCTTCCAGTTTGATCGAAACATAAACCGGGTGTATTCTGCCTACTTGCTGCATAATTCATCAGAGTGATACAAATTTTGACTTTGTTGTTGCCCTTTCGTCTTTGCTTAAACGATGAGATTTGTTATTTTAATTGTTATTTTTTGTGTTATTAACGCCATTTCAAGTTTCAAGGACCGGCTTGAATTCAAAATGTTGAAATCAAAAGTCGTATCGTTTCGATAATTCCCATAGTGTTGAATTCTAATAATCCTTAAAACGCTTATCAAAAACATGTACTGACCAGAAAAGTCGAGAAATTTCGATTCGAAATTGTCTACTAAAGGACTGAAATCAAATTCAGTCATTTTGAGTATTACCAAAATAATTCTCATAGTTCAAAATTGATAAGCATCTTTTTCAGCTATGACCTTTATTCGAACACCCTAACAAGTACCAAGTCACGCCAGAGGGATTTTAACGGCATGCAACAATTCCACTCATCGGCTTAATGGTCAATGGACGAACGGTTCAGTCCAGTTTGTTGATTGGACGAGTCGCTCATCAACGCCGCCGTTGACGCCACCACCGACCGTGCTAATGATGTCCCCATGTGCCTGGCAACGAACGGGACGACGAATCAATTATTCACTCCACCACCATCCTATGAAGTTTGCTGATGGAGACACGACAAGCCGGATGAATATGAAGTTATTGATTTCCACTGGATAGATAAGTCCGGGTTCTTAGCTGTTCCTCGCCTACGGTATCTGAAGAATGAAAGTCGTTTCATCCCACTTAAATGTATGTGACCACTAAATTGGTGGAATATTACGATTTGAACAGAATGTGACAAAACCAAATACCTATTGTAACGTATCTTGGAACATTTTATGATGAAATTTGTTGGTACCAAAATGAACAATCTGAGTGTTTCTGTTTCTTTGAGGTTTCATCAAGTATTCGGTTCGTCCATAATTGGTGATTCAAACCACGCAGCTTTTCCATAAAAATGGGATTTATCGCTATTCTCGGCGCTGCTGATGCCATTATTCGGATGCATGAGGCACATTTATTACTTTTCCACTAAATCGCGATAATTTTAGCCACTCGACCCGTCCCGAATAAGCACGCAAGACATTCTTGTTGACTGATTTTGTGTGGCGTAGCATTTTAGATTTTCCTAGCGATCGATAGATCTTCCCCGTTTGGAAACGACGCGGTTAACATTTCGATTTATTGTTTGACGCACATACACATGATATTTTTCGGTCTGATAATGTAATATAAATGAAATGCAAAATCACCAGTCAGAATTTAACAACGATTAGCGTGACGAAAGTTGAATGAACTATTTCCCATTCAAAAGGCATTATAAGGTAAAAGAAAATAAGTAGTCATTAATTCAATTTTCCAGTAAAATAGACCATTGTAATGAAACGTTTTAGGATTCGTGACTCCAACCGGTTGAGCTATTTGATTTTATAGCAAAAACCAGTTTCGGTGTTCGACGAATTCAAATAATGGCTCAGCGTCCGTATCAATTGATATAATCGAATATGCGTGATTCTTTATCAGAATATTTGTTGTCCATTCGCGTAGATCGTTGTGGGTATTTAGTCGTTTTAGATTTACTACGTGCTGAACTAAGTTTAGACAGAATATTTATTCATGAGATAAAGTACAGAAACGTGTTCTCTACAACGCATTTAGAATCTAAAAATATAGAATACATTTTTATTCTAGAAAGTAACCTCTAACCAAAAGGAGCCAAACTAACACGTTGAACGTGAATAGTATAGTAAAAAAATGCTCAAGAAATATGGTAGGTAAGGTTATATGAGTCACATACCTCCGAGTTTATATTGGCTAACCGGATCCTGTTACGAATTGATAGTCCTCGCTGTTTCGGTCGAATGAAGTGCAATCCTCCTATGCATGCAGAAGCCACCGGGTGCATTGGGGTTCAACGAGCTCCACTCCTTTTAGAGATTTATCTTCCTTCGATGAGATAGTGTCATGTCATATTACCATAAGAGGGAAAAGCCTCAGCATAGGCTCTATTTACATACTACCGATTGCATCTATACGACGCAGAGATCTTAATGGAAGCTGCTCTTCTATGCCTGAGCCATGATTCTAAGAGACTTCAGCTCACACGGTAAGGCATGGGAGAGACTTCGATTTTTGTATGTGAAGAATTGCTCAAGGTAACTAAATGCGGACAGTTACTGGAACATGGTGGAAAATTTGCCATTAACCGGGATAACCCACCCGGGATAAGTATCTGATATTTTAGGGGAAGGGCCGTTTGACCGAAACCAATCCCGCCGAATGCCACTTGACCGAAAGCCACTAGCCCGAAAGTTGTTTGGCCGAACAGACCATTAGGCCGAAAGTCATTTGGCCGAATAGATCACGAACATTATTTTAAGCTTTTAGTGGAATGTATTTACTTGTCATAAGACGAGTTTGTATAATTCCATTTAACTCCAACTTAAGTTGAGTCAAGTACGAGACACTGAAGACGACCTTACTGTTGAGGTCAAAGGTACAATCAAGTAGTGGAATTAAATAGAATTTTACAAACTCGTCTTATGACAAGCGAAAAGAGCATTTGGCCGAACAGATCATTTGGCCGAACAGGTCATTTAGCCAAATAGGTCATTCCACATCTCACTTCTCAATCATCATCTCTCACTTCCAGAGCATTAGTAATTAATCATAGATTTAACATGATTAATGAATAATGGGTTATTTAATCATTATTCATTAATCATAATCATACAAAAAAACATGATTTAATCATTAATCACTAATCGTTAATCATAGAATTTCACATTTAATCATTAATCACTAATCATATTCATAACTGTTTTGAGTTTATTCATTTTTCATCAATTTTAATCATTGCATAGATCGCTTTAATTCATTAATCTTTAATCATAATCATAAAATTTGTATACCTTTTAATAACCCAATTTGGTAGAAAGGTTACTTGCTTATTGACCACTTTGCAAATCATTCAATATAATTATTCATAATCTTTAATCATTAATCATATCGATAGTTAATCATTAATCATACACATATTGTGTCAACATTTAATCACGATCCGTAATCGTTATTCATACTCCAAACGTTTTATTCATTAATCATAATCGTTAATCATTGTCTAAAATTAATTTAATCGTTAATCATAATCATTGATCATTGTCCAACATTAATAAAACATTAATCATAATTTTTAATCATAGAGTTGAATGATTTAATCATAACAAATTTATTCATTCATTGGAAGCTTTATTCATTAACGCTCCGCACTTCTCACTGTGAAGAGAGACGTCTCTCTTCTTACTCCGCTATTCCCACTCCCATTCCGCTATTCACAGTGAGATGTTATAAGTGAGACGTGAGAAAATATAAAGTTTTACGGTGACCAAAACCCCACCAAACGAAGTGAGAAATTATTATTGAAAAGGGAGAAGTGGTCGTTAGATGACCTATTTAGCCAAATAACATATTCGACCGAATGGCTTGTTCGGCCAAATGACCTATTCGGCCAAATGACTTTCGGCCAGATGGGTTTCGGTCTAAAGGTTTGATCGGCCTAGTAGCATTTAGCTAAATGGCTTTGGCCAAATAAGTTTGGGCCAAACGACCCTTCCCCGATACTTTATTACATAACAATTCTGTAATTTATCGAATACGATAGGTTTTGTTTACAACCCACCGCAAAAACTCACATATTGAGGCTCGGTCGTATTCAATATTATTGTCTTCGCATCACGTTAGCTGTATGCACTCGACTCATACAATGAGCTTAAAAGTGCTTGCAGGACTACATCCTTTATTATATCGTTTCGCAGAATTGTCGGTTAAGTTATGTGGGGTTTGAGTAAGTTACCTTCAGCGTGTGTTTATAGATTCACACCTCAGCATGTCAATTGGTAAACAGTAAGCCATGACTCGGCCGCTTCTTGTCAGATCTTGATGGTGTGCACACGCATCCACGGAGAGCCGCTGTCTTCCTATTTCGCTCCGGCCACAGTCTCCCCATACTTTGTGCGATTTCCCGGGCAGAAGCTATGAACTGAATAACAAAACATTATATGGACTTGATTGATATAGGAGATAATAGAATGAGACCGCATCGTGCTTACGTGCTGTGTGGTTCTTTTCTATCTTTGCGGAAGGAAGTTTTCAATACTACCCGAAGCTAATTTGATTTCAACAGTGCTTCTCAGCGCTATTTGTACTTACTGATCCCGTTACGATCTTTGCTTGGACCCGTGCCTTCATTTTACATTGTACCCGTTCGCGGAAGTAAAATTCCGACAAGCGGTGGTAATCCTGCAGGGACACCGTTCTGGGAAAAACCTCTTAGAAGGTCACGTCTCCACGCTCAGCAATGAGCATTAATAAAAACAAGAGAAAGAGGGAGTCTCTGAATTCTCCACTTCCTTCTAAGAAACAAGGTTTTAAAACCGTCCTGCCAAAGCGCGGAAAAAATAGAAGGAAGCTGGAGACTGCAGATGTTCCTTCTAACTCTAACATTGGAAATAATTCTTCTCCTGTCGAACTGAGCAATCAGTTCGATTTGATTCATGACGAAATTAAGCAAATCGAATCTACCTTTAGCCTGTAATTATTACTTTGCTAACCCGCGGCTATTTCTCTCAGGCGCTATGTTTTCTTCAGATTACTTACGCTTACCTTTACCTAGAAACCACCTGAAGTTAAGACAGCCAAATGAAGGGAAACCAGGTATATCTTTGCATAGAATAAGTGACACGAACACATGAGAGTAGGCTTTACATTATTTATTTTTTATAAAATTAGGTTTGGGTTAGTCGAGGAAGGAAGGAAGAAGCATCGATGTGGCCGTACCAAAGCACCTTAACTCAACTGAGCAGAAGAGGATCGTCATACTTGCGTCGTTGTTGCTGAACAAGGCAGTCACCACGAGTGGCCTTCGATGGAGTGCTTCAAGAAGAGCGGGCAAAAACGCAGGTTCGGTGTTTCCTTCTCGGTTCACAGGAGGCCCTCCACGGCCAGTTGGAATGGTTTCGAGTATCTCGGTGAACTGTTTCGGTCTTTTCGGTATCCATGACGCGGCTCGATGGGATTCGGTGGATTACTTCGGGCATGCAGGTAGCGTCGTTGGTTTGGTGATACTTTTTTGGCGAACGAGTGGCTTCAGAACGTCGAGGATGGCAGGCAGCTTAGCTGGTCCGATGGTCACATACCATCTCACGGGTGACTGGATCGTTTGATTCGTAGCAGAGAAAACCCTAAGTGGTTCTGGGCGCCAACCGTTGCTAAACGGCCACTTCACATGGAGTGTTTTTTGCCACGAAATCGATGACTGGTGGTCTACCACGTGTTACGAGAGCGGATTGGGCTTGTCCAGGAAGTTCCACCTAGTTGCTCCTACGGTCGACATTCGGAGGATGAATCCAGCCAGTCTTCTTCTTATTCGACGTCTCTCGGGCTCACAGACGGGGCGGTAACGCATCGGATATTGAACTCTAGCAAGCGGGACGAAACCGTGGACCTAACTAGAGCCCTCACCTCCAAGACTGTGGTTGCCGCTTACCGTTGCGTGTGGCTCGACGATAACGAAAACTCGTCTTCTCTTCTTTCCAAATTTTTCATAATTGGTGACATCAATGCCAAACACCGTTCATGGAATAATGCCCAAAGCAATTCCAATGGTAAAATTTTATTTGAAGATTATTCTGCGGGATATTATACTATTCAATATCCCAATGGACCAACTTGTTTTTCTTCCAGTCGAAATCCTTCTACAATTGATTTAGTTTTAACGGATTCAAGTCAGCTGTGTGGCCAATTGGTAACTCATGCTGACTTTGACTCTGATCACCTTCCTGTGACATTTGAAATCTCACAGGAAGCCATTAACAATCCAATCAGCTCTACTTTTAATTATCATAGAGCTGATTGGGATTTATATAAAACGTATATCGATAGGAATTTTGAAGTTGATATTCCTCTCGATACCAAAAGTGATATTGATAATGCTCTCGTATCTTTGACAAATTTAATTGCCGAAGCCAGAGGCATTGCAATTCCTAAATGTGAAATTAAATTCAACTCCATTATTATTGACGACGATCTTCAGCTACTGATCCGTCTTAAAAATGTGAGGCGAAGGCAATACCAAATAACTCGCGATCCCGCGTTGAAAGAAAAGATATTTTAGTTACTAGATAAAGATTGTCGCTTCGGTTCCCTTTGTTCTGCTGTCCGAAACATGTGTGGTACATACCTGTCAAATCGTATGGATTTTCCTACTTTGACATTTAGCTCCCCTATCCTCGCCAGCAAAAGATGTTCCGGACAGCGACGACAGCGACAATCTTTATCTAGTAACTAAAATATCTTTTGTTGAAAGTTATTTGGCGAGATTTGCAAAATGAAATTAAAAAACGTTTCGCTATTCTGAGAAATACCAACTTTGAGAATAATGTCTCGAATTTGGATCCCAGTTCGAAACCCTTTTGAATTAAAGAAAATTCTTATAAACCTCATAAGCAAACAATTTATCAAATGGTGAAAAGCCTCAAAAACTTGCACAGCAGTTCGAGAGTGCCCATAATTTTAGTCTAGGTCTCACAAGTCCAATTGAGGATCAGGTTTCGCGGAGCTTCGAAGACATTCTCAATCAAGAGAATGTTTTCGACCCTTCGTTGGGAACTAATTTGGATGAAGTGAGATCTGTTACTAGAAAATTAAAAAATATGAAAGCCCCGGGTGATGATGGTATTTTCTACATACTTATCAAAAAACTTCCTGGAAGCTCTTTATCCTTTTTAGTTCCTTTATTTCACAAATGTTTTCAGTTGGCATACTTTCCAGATAAATGGAAAAACGCCAAAGTTGTTCCAATTTTGAAGCAGGACAAAAATCCAGCTGAGGCTTCAAGTTATCGCCCAATCAGTTTGCTTTCTTCAAAAAGCAAACTGTTTAAAAATATTATTTTAAATAGAATGATTATTATTTATTTATTCAGACTAAGGTCGAAGTGGCCTGTGCGGTATATAAGAGTCTTCTTCATTCGGCTCGGTCCATGGCTACTCGTCGCCAACCACGCAGTCTACGGAGGGTCCCAAAGTCATCTTCCACCTGATCGATGCACCTTGCCTCCTTGTGCCCCTCGGATCGTTTTCGAGAACCATTTCCACCGGGTTACTGTCCGACATTCTGGCTACGTGCCCGGCCCACCGTAGTCGTCCGAATTTCGCGATGTGAACGATGGATGGTTCTCCCAGCAGCTCATGCAACGTTCGTGGTTCATTCGCCTCCTCCACGTACTGTCCGCCATCTGCACCCCACCATAGATGGAACGCAGCACTTTCCTTTCGAAAACTCCAAGTGCGCGTTGGTCCTCCACGAGTCCAGGTCTCGTGTCCGTAGAGGACTATCGGTCTAATGAGCGTTTTGTAGATTGTCAGTTTGGTACGGCGGCAAACTCTATTCGATCGGAGCGTCTTGCGGAGTCCAAAGTACGTACGATTTTCAGCCACTATGCGTCTCCGAATTTCTCTGCTGGTATCATTTTCGGCAGTCACCAATGAGCCCAAGTACACAAATTCTTCTACCCCCTCGGTTTCATCACCATCGATGCAAACTCGCAGTGGGTGGCTCACATTGTCTCCTCCTGAACCTCTTCCTATCATGTACTTCGTCTTCGACGTGTTGATGACTAGTCCGATCCGCTTGGCTTCCCTCTTAAGTCTGATGTAGGCTTCCTCCATCTTCTCAAAGTTACGTGCCGTAATATCTATGTCGCGGGCGAAGCCAAATAGCTGGACGGACTTATTGAAAATTGTACCACTCGTGTTAATCCCTGCTCTTCGTATTACCCCTTCCAAAGCGATGTTGAATAGCAGACACGAAAGGCCGTCACCTTGCCGTAACCCTCTACGCGTTTCGAAGGGACTCGAGAGTGCCCCTGAAACTCGAACTACGCACATCACCCGATCCATCGTCGCTTTGATCAACCGTTTCAGTTTATCCGGAAATCCGTGTTCGTGCATTAACTGCCATAGCTGGTCTCGATCGATTGCGTTGCGGTCTCCCAGGTCCATCACCATACCGCCATCTTCGTCTGCCACATCGCCATTCAGGTGTTCTTCGTAGTGCTGCCGCCACCTTAGGATCACCTCACGCTCGTTCGTAAGAAGGTTCCCGTTTATGTCCTTACACATATCAGGCTGTGGCACGTGGCCCTTACGTGAACGGTTCAACTTCTCATAGAACTTTCGTGTGTTATTAGCGCGGTACAGTTGCTCCGTCTCATCACGGTCTCGATCTTCCTGCTGGCGCTTTTTCCTCCGGAAAATCGAGTTTTGTCTGTTCCGCGCCTGTTTATATCGTGCCTCGTTCGCCCTCGTACGGTGTTGCAGCAATCTCGCCCATGCTGCATTCTTCTCTTCTACTAACTGCTCACATTCGCCGTCATACCAGTCGTTCCTCTGATCCGGAGCTACCGTGCCTAGTGCAGCGGTTGCGGTGCTTCCAATGGCGGATCGAATATCTCTCCAGCCATCTTCAAGAGATGCTGCGCCTTGCTGCTCTTCCGTTGGGAGTGCCACTTCCAGCTGCTGCGCGTAGTCTTGGGCTAGTCTACCGTCTTGTAGCCGCCCAATGTTAAGCCGCGGCGGACGACTCCGACACGTGTTGATCACCGTCGAGAGTTTTGAGCGCAGACATACTGCGACGAGGTAGTGTTCAGATTCAATATTCGCACTGCGGTAAGTTCGTACGTTCGTGATGTCGTAGAAGAATTCACCGTCGATTAGGGCAAGTGGTCGATTTGGTTTTCCGTTACTTGATTAGGTGATTTCCATGTGGCCTTGTGGATATTCTTCCGGGGAAGAAAGTGATTCGGACTACCATTCCGCGGGAGGCTGCAAAGTTTATGCATCGTTGGCCGTTGTCGTTCGATACGGTATGCAGACTATCCGGTCCGATGACCGGTCTATACATTTTCTCCCTCCCTACCTGAGCGTTCATGTCACCGATGACGATTTTGACGTCCCGCAGTTGGCATCCATCGTATGTCTGCTCCAGCTGCGCATAGAACGCTTCTTTCTCGTCGTCGGATCTCCCTTCGTGTGGGCAGTGCACGTTGATAATGCTATAGTTGAAGAAACGGCCTTTTATCCTCAGCTTGCACATCCTTGCGTTGATTGGCTGCCACCCAATCACGCGTTGGCGCATCTTTCCCAGCACTATGAAGCCGGTTCCCAGCTCGTTGGTGGTGCCACAGCTTTGGTAGAAGGTAGCCGCTCGATGCCCGCTTTTCCACACTTTCTGTCCTGTCCAGCAGATTTCCTGCAGCGCTACGACATCGAAGTTGCGGGGATGTAATTCATCGTAGATTATCCTATCGCAACCTGCGAAGCCTAGCGACTTGCAGTTCCATGTTCCAAGCTTCCAATCGTGATTCTTTATTCGTCGCCTAGGTCGTTGCCGATTGTATCGAGTCGTATTATCTTCTATGTCGTTCGTAATAGTTGTTTTTAAAGGCGGCTTATTGGGCCTGCGCAAACCTCCTGTCTCGTTGGAGGGCCGTCGTGTCAGGGCTGTTTAGCGTTCCACCTAACACCTGTAACCGTTCGGTTCCAAATGTATCTTGCTGGCTCTACCGCAAGTCCAAATTCATGTCCCACCCTAATGAAATAAACTAACAGCATCATGACTCTCATTCTTTCCTTTCGTGACAACACTCATTTGCAGTGGTGTGAATGCTCTGTCAAAACAATAGCATGTCAGAATGATGTCAAGTGCGACACATATGTAGAGTACGCCAGTGAGGCGCACGGATGTACATGTGAGGTAAGGAGGAAAATGTTCAATGTAAAATCAATTTATATTATGATTTTTGCATTCCGTTCTTACAAATTAAAATCTTATAAATACTCGGCCATGGCTAAGAAAGCTTTTTTCTGTCTCAACCAGCGGACGAAATAGTAGTGCGCGTCGTGATTAGCGAAATTAATTAAAAATACGGTTAGTGTTCCTTAAAAGCTATTAGTACGGGCAGTAGTACGTAGAAGCAATATTCGTAAAGAATTAGAAGATATAGTACGGTTGGTGTCCTTTGCAAAACAGTTGTATTGTATAATTTAGAAAATATCTTTATTATAGTCTATTTTGCCCATAATGTGCCCGATGTAAATGAAAACGGGTCGAAAAGATTAAGTGCTGTGATAAGAGAAAGGTAAAATGCCAAGATTTATTGATATTGTGGAAGATGGTGTATAAGATGGCGTCACAGTAGGGTGCTAATCCATGTGGTTAGGTCCATAAAGGGCCTTTCTCTTTGTTTTCTTTTCTTCGGCACAAGCTCCGGCTAGCCGCTGGACCGACAAAGCTTCGCTAGATGCGCACGTCTATCCGCAAAGTCATGGATGAGCAGAAAAGGAAGACATTCGAGAGACCCCCCCCCCCCCCCACTTCGGGCAGCATACGTCGGAGAACGGTGAGTCAGCCATCTTGGAAGGCCTTTCTATGCGGGAAGCCGCCTGTCTCCGTGTCGAGTCGGGAAGCATCGATAACTGCCCCGAACTTCCGACGAAAGTATCACCAGGCCACTACGAACCACCCACCGACGCCACCGGAATCAACAGCTACGCCATCTGTCAACTGCCACCTACAAGCCAAAACCACTACGGATCCGGATCCCAACCAACAATATACGCAAGTACCCTATGTGACGTCAGACGGTAGGAGAAGAGGTGTCCAAAATGGACAATTTGTTAATAAATAGTTTGTAATTAGAACTTAGTGGTGCCGTCTACTTTTATTAGAGCGCAGCCCTGAATTATTTAGTTTGCACTTCTTATTGTTTTTCGTTGTCCGTGTTCAAAAGGGAACATTCAAGCCTCGTCTTCCTCTGGTGAATATAAAATTGCTTTCTTACGGCTTTTGAGCACCCTTGTTGTAAGGCTTTATTTGTATGTCCGTCGTTCTCGTGCAAACTCCTCAAGCAAGTGTTGTTTTATCATTGTGTTCCCCGTGCCAATGAGCCTCACCAAGGAACTGAATGAGATTGGAAAGATGCTGCTCAAACGACCCTGTGATTCCTTCCCATCCGGTGAGCCGGCTGGTTTCACACCAGGACTTGGGCTTGTAAACTTTGAGCGGCACACGGTCGCTTTGGTGGAGCCTACTTGCGGATACATGCAGCTTTTTATAGAGGTTTAACAGAGCCCACTGTCAAACCCCACCACATCCTAGGCAGGCGCCACAACTCGCAGATGGCCTGGGGAGGGATCGTCAAGCCCTTGGACATAGTCCCTGCTGCCCCCAAATTGGTCTACACTGTGAGTCATAAAATAATCATATAACTGGGTGCTCCGGATCTTCAAAAAGAAGTTTTGTTAATAATGCTAGGCTAAACATTAAGTATAGACATTCACCCTAATTCTTGTTTACGTTCGAACGCGCTTTCTAACGAAAACTGATGCGCATTCTCGTTTACGCTAGCAAAATCAAGTGGGAAAACGGTTCGAACGAACTTCATTTCGTCCGTAAACCAGAAAATGGTGATTATAAATGCTCTCAGATTCTCTGTAAGAAATTGTGACTTTGTAAGAAATCCAATTTCAGGATTCAAAGGAGTTTCTGAATATTATAAAAGGCTGTCCATATACCACGTGGACAGTTTAGGGGGGAGGAGGTGTATGGCAAATATCCACGATCCACACAATTTTTGTAAAATTTATCTGAGCGGATGTCCACGCTGAGAGAGGCGGGTATCTAAAACTGACCAAAACCAGAGTCTATTATATATAGAGTTGCGCAAAGAGTGAAGCCAAATCTACCTATTGAACTGTCAAACCGTCTACCTATCGAGCAAAGTAAACAAATGCTTTTTGGTGAGGCGGAAGTATTGTTATCGCCTAATGATTATTATGGCGAATTAAAACGCATGAATATGAATGTATAAAATTTGATCTAGAAACAGCTTCAAAAAACATCAATACATTCCCCAATAAAGTAGCAACAAGAAACTCACGTGTTTGCACTCTGTGGGTGACTATGTTATCGAATTAAAAAGCTTTGGAAGTGAACGCTCCCGTGAAGTCACTTGGTGGTTTGAACAAAAGTGAAAGTTGGCAACAGAATAACAAGAGCATCATTCAGAATAAGTGTAAGAAGATCCTCTTTGCGTAACTCTATATAATAGACTCTGACCAAAACCTGTCCACGTTGTATATGGACAGCCCCATAAGGCGATACAAATTTTTAAATAGATATTGCAAACACAACTAGTGAATATTTGTACTTCCCGAGCAGGAGAAATTGGCTCAATAATACTTAATTCTGTTTTTGATACCATACACTGTTATGAACTAGCCCTGCGTAACAGGTAAAATATCAAAGGAATAATACCAAAAAATAATATGCACAATACTTAAGCCATAACAAACTCAGTTATTAAATTAAATTTGAATACCGAATGCATAACCACTTATTATTCGTTTGGTTTTGAAATACCTAAGCATGGTATATGCCTCAAGTATTCTACATATACGTTTTTGGTATTATTTTTTGGTGGTAAAATAAATCTTATGCAGTGGTAAAAACTAACATTCTCAAATCTCATCCACGATTCAATACAAATCCATACGTAAACATAAAATACGCTTCGATTGGGTATTGACATTTTTTGGAGCGAAATCATTTTTCGGCGAATGAGCGAAACGATGCGATCCTGCGTGAAAAACTCATGCGCGATGCTCTCTATGCAGAATCGCAAGCGAGTCAACTCGCTCATGAGGCTTCGGTGAGTGAGATTTGAGCATAATTTATCGATTAACAACCCTGATCATGAACATACAGTCATACAGTCAAGTCACCATTTCTGGGCACCTTCATTAAGATACCTTGCATCCAGTCGACCGGGAAAGTTGCGGTGTTCCAGATATTACGAAATAAACGATACAGTAGTTGAGCGGATGTCATGCGGTCAGCTTTGGTGATCAGTTCTGGTGATCAGAAAAACTCAAATCTTCAAAACTTATGTCCATGATTTGCAAATAAAAATAATCCGGACTCATCAAGCAAAGAATCGTGCGCTATTAGACTCCTTCGTTTGCATCATGACATGATGTTTAAATGTCTTCATTATTTATTGGAAGTGAGTTTTGAACATTGAACAATTATTCAATTCACTAACAAATTCAAACCAATTTAACTTCAAGCTCTAGTAATTGCATCGTTCATTATAAAATTCATAAATGCATTGCAAATTCCTAGCAACCGTTCACTGCAGGCATTCATATTTTTCTTCCAGGCTATTATCAGACAACAGAGATTCACCATCAATCGATATAATTTATTGGATGTTCTGAAAGATCCTTCTATTTTTATTATTCCGTTCTAAAACGTTGGAGGAAGATCATTCTCACGATTCAACCTGCAAAATTGTTAGAACAATTAAGCGAATCCGTCATTCACCACCGTAAGAACAATCACTTTTCGCCTTGACGAGTCAGACTCTCAGTCAGCGTTTTGAGCTGCAAATTATTTATGGCAAATCAAAGTACCTACAGCCATCAAATATAACAATCCACGATCTCTGCTAGAATTAGCCATGGTCAATTTGAATTGTGCATGAAAAAAAATTCTGAGAAACTGAGCGGTATCGTTTCCGAAAGGTGTACGATTTACGGTACAATGGAATTCTGCTAACATTTTCCTAGTACCTACATTTGGACCCATTCTTCCTCACATCAGCGAAGGAATGCGACACGACGTGCGCGACGATGTTTCGAATCGCGATGATGATCCAACCGAAAGTAGATCTGTCAAGCCATTTACTCAAAATCGCCGACAATTTTCCTCGCTACGTTTGTGACTGGATGGTTCACGCTCTGATGACGGACGGCGCGGCTGCAGCGTGTGATGTAGCGACGTAGGTCGGCATGCGGATTCGTTGCATACCGAACCGCAGCACTACTGGGACCGATATGGTGGAACTCGAGGCTGGAAAATTATGAAACAAAAGCTTCCCGCGTGCGCGGCCGGTGGAGGATGAAAAGCGATTTCGACATGATACCATCAGAATGGAACGCTACACGATCATATGGGGAGCTTACGAGCAGAATCTGGTCGAAATCTAGAGAGGTACAAAGTTTGGTTTTGTAGGGATGATATCTATTTGGGCTTCCCCTAAACTCAGCCACATTCCAACCGAATGTAAAAAGAGCATACAAACAGTACTGTAACAAGGAGACGAATTTATCAAAACAATAAAAAATTGCACTCGTTTAATCTTCACACTTAAATTTTTTCACCGATCTCGGCTGAGCAAATCTCGGTTTAAGTTCGTTTGCTGAAATATCGGCTAAATAGACGCATGATTACGGCGGCTCCTTTGTGTGCCGCAGTAAACAAACTACTTTATCAGCTGATATATCAGCAGAAAGTCTCGAACCGAGCGCTCGGTTGTGCGGATCTCGGCAAAAGAATGAAAAAAAGCCGAGCTGAACTGAGTGTGTTGCATTTAAGCCTGACAACATAACTGGGAGGATTATTTTGAGAACTGTATTAGGTGTAGGTAGCATTGCCCATTCGAAGATGGTGAATTCGATTCTCGGTCAATGCTTGGATGCCAAAAGAAGAAGTAGATTTGAGGCAAACATTATTCTTTGGTAGACTGGTTTTTTTTTCTACTATGCGACGAAGGATCTCCGCTGTTTTTCCAATACTCACCTTGCGTCATCCCGAAATCTCGTCTGTGCTATGAAATTTTGAGCTGTCACGGTGCGAGTCCATGAAAATTGCAAATGTAAAACAACCTGAAAATATTTAATTAGCTAAATTAAGATAAAACTAACTTAAATATAAATAAAGATTTCATATTAATTGTCGGTCACTGTGTCTCACAATACCACCCGAACCGCGTACCTGGTCGCAGTAACCAGTGCGCGGAGAACAATCGTGACAGATTAATCTTGGCGGTGGGTGTCTAGATGGCGCGCGGTGATGTTTTAAGTTTTATCGAGATCAGATGGAACAAAGATGAGGAAATTAGGGCCCGCTTTGCGGTGCGGAAAACGCGAACGGGTACTGCTCGGTCGCGCGCCGCCACATCGCCATCGCTGGAAGATTGATCTTCTTCCGCTGCCATTGGAGATCAAGGCTGGTCGGATGATCGGCGGAGCTTTCTAAATGTAGATCACTTTGTCGTTTGCTGCCAGAGTGATTTTTAGGGGTCTCAACAGGCTGTAAATCCAATTAGTTATTGGTGGCCATTCTGTGACCCCTTACCAATAATGTTTGAACCGAACTCGAACCGTTAAACGCATTGCTATGGTGTGAGGCGGTAATCTTGATCGCGTTTACTCATGTGGAACAGAACCAACGCTACTCTTATGCTGAAATCATTTAAACAATTCAACCTGTGAGGCATCAAGAATCATGCAAAGGTGTGAAGCCTCCTACTGCGTGCCACAATCGCTTTATAATAAAAAACTATGTAGAACACGTTTCGATTAAGTGGAAAGATATGTAGTCCGTGGGCTTATCTTTTAGCGAGCAATCTTTCAAGGTACGGTGAGGAAGCATTATAAAGGAATTTTTGGCGATTGTTATATTTACATGATAACGGAAGGTTAAACTACTCTGCTCATGATGATAGGTAATATTTGTTATATTAATGGAACTGCAGCTTCTGACTGGATGCATTTGCGAATTCGGAGAAATATTAACAGTTTCTAGGGATTCGATAATTGACTGGATGTTTTCGAAAACTGAAACTGAAGACTGATCATGTCGTGAGTAAATATCGTATAACCTTACCTCTGTTAGATATACACCGGAAACATCCCTTTTCCCTGGGGCCCTCCTTAGCATAAAAGTATCATCGTGTTAGCCTCATGATATACACCCAACCGGCGGTTGTTAGATTTTCAAACAATTCTGTATAAGAATCTAACAAAACCTGTATAAGAACTGGGCATATGCGAAATGGGTATTTGAATTTGTAGCCTACTAGACCATCTTTGGACAATAACAAACACATCGGAAACAAGATATGACATTTGGTTTGTTGTCGTTTTTCATAGCAACGAGCTTTTTCCGATCTAGTACCCATTTCAATTTTCCTTCCATTCCTCGATCTCTCCTTATCTCGATGGTCCCTTCAATATCGAGATGTGGAGAGACGACTGTACTTACATCCGCAAAATGCCCGTTCGCCTTTGACAGTGGGACTTATCCTCGCAGCAAAGTGTTCAAGGGGCACAAGGTGAAGGAACTAAACTTCGTGAGTCCTTCAGGAAGCAGATGAGTACTGCATCGCAACCTCATCGTACGCAAGCGCGTCCTGTATCCTAACCGAGATCCCGAATAGGTTCCTGAGGGTGTCGAATTTGGGACAGCAACATATAAAATGTTCAACGCTGTTTTCATTGTCGCATAGATTACTATAAAACCGTGTGTTACCCGTCCGAAGCCTAGAGATCTGTTGTTTTTGGGAAGTTTGGTCATTCCAAGAACCGCTAGAGCCCTTAATCTTCTCGGAGAAGACCGTTCTTCTGGTATTCATCTTGTCTGAGTTGTCGCCTCCTCTGAAACGGGTGGCGATGATTCTGTCGACGTTGGCGGGAGGCATCAGCCTACTTCTTGCTCCGTACCAGTGGAACTGCGTCACTGGGGGATAACATGGCAGATACCCGTTAGGACCCGATGCCAAAAAGGACGTAGCTGTTGAAAACAGGTGACAGGATGCTGATGAGATTTCTATAAGTGGAGAAGGTTAGCTCGAGGCCATAGAGCAGATGGCTATTAATTGTGGCTTGGCCTTCAACTTGGTGGATCTGTTCTTGTATCGACGAGCAGGCCCAAGTAACAATCGCAATGCTTCGAAAATTTATGCTAGTTTTATAGAGGTTTTATTACGGCATGTAGAAATGCTTAAAGTTTTATTTTGGTTTTATACAGTTGTCATTTAATCAGATCCGCAAGAGTACTTGAGAACTACGTTTTGAATTCCAATATAAAACCACAGCTCTTTAGGTTTTATAATGTTCCTCCTCAGACCAAATGTCAAATGTCAAATGGATCTGACATAAAGTCAGCAGTTAAGTTATATGTTGGTTTTGATCAAGAGTTATAAAAGCTGCCAAGCTTCGTAGAGTCCTGTATAAAACCCACATATAACCTTTAATCCTGAAGAAGACCTGCATAGGAATACGAAGCTTTAAACTACTACTATGGATAGAAACCAAATTTCAAATTTAGCACAAATTGTTTGACCCACGGATGTCTTCTCATTTTCAAATAAAAAATAAAACTTTAGCAGTTTTTTCTATGTCGTGAATTATGTAGGGGACCTGTTCCGATCTCCATCTCACTCACTGAAGATACATTCATCTTATCGGGGAGCAAAGAAATACGGCACCAATTTCGTAGCTTTTTTGTCAACATACGTACTCCTGTTGAAAAAAATCAAATACCTTTCCATTGCTCTGCTTTTAATGGGATGAACATCGGAGCCATGCGATGAAATTCAGGAGCAGTTCCCTTGTATATTTAAGTCGTCGAAAAAACTGTTCAAACAGCATTTGACGATGAGGGGTATTTTTTTTTCTTCCTAAACAATGGAGGGGGAATCTGCTCAACAGACATCCTAGGTTGACCAGGAAGTGCGGGGTTATGGACTACCGAGGGAGGCAGGACTACATCCCCGACCCGCTAAACCGTTTCCATTGCCGCCAAGCCCATAGTCCCTTCGGTACAACCAGAAAGTAATGCTTCAAAGGGGGGCCAGTGCACAACGCACCCTCGAGGTTAGCTGCGTGTCCTTGCAGCACCGAAAATCGTAACTCGCTTTTTTAGAAGAACACCATGGTATCGTGCCAGCGCGTTGCCGGCTTTCCAGGTGGCCTTACACCGCCCTATGTCCTCGGAAGGTGGGAAGGGTCGACTTCGCGCCTGCTTCCCTCTGCACGACTGGTATCAAGAATGATGATGCCGCGTGCACCCCAAATTGACCTTTCTGCGATAGGGCCTATTCGCCAGCACACAGAGGGACTTGCCGACGTGAGGCCTACGCCTGCCCCAGCCTTGACGAGGACCTCTTTCCGTCCTCGGGCTCGCAACCCGCCCGGTTGACCGAAGCCGCGAAAGCGACGATACCATGTTGTTCTTCGCGCGGCCACTTGTTCGATAAAAGGATCGAGTTCGACCACAGAGCATGACCACCGGTATGACCCATGAAGCCATGAAGCCATGAAGCCGACTCCGATCCCTTGGACCACCTCTTATTTGCACCTGAACTAGCCATCCTTGAGTCCACACGCCACCTTCTGTGTAGCTCCGAGACGATTTGGGCGATAGCCGATAAAACGGCGTTCCAGCCAACTTCATCTTTACACATCCTCCGAACTAGGTTGTCCGGGGTAGTGTCCAGACCACATGTGGCAAGCATGTGGTCACGCATTGCGCGAAAACGTGAGCACACGAACAACACGTGTTCCGCCGTTTCCTCTAAACTTGCGCACACCAAACACTCGGGCGAGGCCGAGCAAGCCAGCTGCGTTACTTGCACTTTGATTTTGCAGCACGCTTAAACGCCGGGCACATCGAACCCCCCATGGGGTGCTTGCTGTTCACAGCTTTGCTGGAACAAATCAAACAATTGGGAGGGTTCGTGCAGCATTGTGCCTTATGTCCCTCCAATCCGCAGCGTCGGCAGAGAGTGCTTCTGTCAGGGCCTTTGCAGTCCCATTGCTTGTTCCCCTATTCCAGGCACTTGAAGCAAACTTCGGGTTGCTCGTATATGCGCACAGGGCATACCGACCATCCCACCTTGACGTTCCCTAACTTGACTACCTTGGAGGCGTCCGCTGCAGATAGCCGAACCAATGCTACCTGCGTCCCTGCCGGACCTTTCCGTAGCCGAACGGCTGCGGTGGGCGTCTCCACTTCACACTGTCGCCGCAGTGCCGTGACGAGCTCTTCGACTTCAGTTATCTCGTCCTGGTCTTTAACCCTTAGATTCACCTCCGTCGTGAGTGCCCTCACCTTGACCGTCTCGCCTAGGACCTCCTCCGCCAACTTCTTGTAGGCGGCGCCCTTTTGCGAGACGCCCCGCTTCAGCTCGAGTATCATCTCGCCCATCCGGGTACACCTTATTCGACGTACGTCGGCGCCGAGTTCGCCGAGCTTGACGTCACTCCTCATCGCCTTCAAAACATCCGAGTACTTAGCCTCGTCCGCCGTGATGACTAGGGCATCGCCCCTGGAGCGATTGGCGCCTACCCTAGACTTCTTGCTACCCTCATTCGCCTGGGCCTTCTTTTCGGCCCTTGACGTCTTCGGTTTCCTCTTGTTCTTGACCAGGGTCCAGGAGGCGTCATCCCCCTCTATTTCCCTGGTCTGGCGCGGCTGAGAACTTTCAGCCTGCTGTAACCCCTTACCACCGTCTTTCCCGAGTGGACTGACCTTTCCAGGTCCTTCCTCCCCCGGTTTTGGAGGTACTTGACCGGGGTTCAGCTTCCCAGTCCCACTACCCTTGTTCGGGGTAGTAACCCTCCGCGTTTTGGAGCGGCCCCCAGGAAGCTCATCCCCTGGAGACTGTGTCCCCCGTTTTTGTGTCTGCTCCGTTGGAACAGTCACCCCCGACGTACCCGCAAATACTTGAGCCTCAGTCTGGGTAGACTTTGGCACCACCGTCTTCGCAGGCACGCCTTCGGTCGATTCGACCTTGCCCGAGTCCGCGAATCCTTGGGCCTCAGTCTGGGTAGACCTCGACTCCACCGATTTCACGGGTTTACACTTGGCCGTCCCGACCGCCCTCTCCAGCTTGGCGTCCAGCATCGACTTTCGAAGTTTCTGCAAGCTCCTCTTGAGGTCCTTGCTGATATTATGCTTCGATGACGCAAAGTCGATGATGGCGTCCAGCTGTTCCGTCGCCACCTCGAAGGCCGAAAGCCCATCGCGTTTGCGGTTCATCGCCTCCACAAGCCATGGGCCGTCAATAACCCCTACTGGCGTTTTTCTAGCCGAGAGGAAGGTTGAGTGACCCACGCTGGCGCTGCGCACTGAGCTGCCTACTATTGCCTCTGGCCTCCTAGGCGGAGACCTGAACAACCCACCTCTTGCGAAGGGGTTGGCGCCTACACTACTATCACTAATTGAAGAATTGACTTGGTTTTCCATTTTGGTCCCACGAGTTGCTCGGGAAAAGAGGTCCACCTCGTCAGAGCCCAGGTACCCCACAGGCTCCGTTAAAGGCCTAGCTTATTATTTCACCCCCCTGGCCATGCATCCCCTCAGCACGGGTCGATTGACGCCTTGGGATTAGGGGTTAGGGACGATGGTCCCGGTCTAACTCGCAGTGGCCATGGGGAGGGGTCGTCAAGCCCTTGGACAAAGTCCCTGCTGCCCCCTATGAGGGGGCTGCCCCCGATGAGGGGTATGAAAATATGTATTTAATCCATACATGTAACAGTAAAACACTTTTATGGTACAAAATATACCATTTACCAATTGTCACTGTATGGTATTTAATTGAAATACACAGGATTTTATTTTTACACGATGTTTTTTCGCTCATGTTTCTTATCGTGTGACTTCAATTTACCACCAATCTCTTTGCAACATGTTTCAAAAAATCCAGGATAAATCAAAGAAAAATCACATGATAATTGATATGCGTTAAACATTTAGGATGAGTGGAAAATTGAGGAAATATAAATCGTGTAAAAACAGAATCCAGTGTACTTACTTTTAATAGTACTTAACAGAACGCAAAGGTCACGGTGCGTGTATTCTGCTGAATAGACTTCAAATCGTTTTATCGCTTATTAACTGAAACACATTGAGTGATGCGTTGAATTGGTTTGAAACACGGTTTTAATCTTTGTTTTTTTTTTGTCTTTATTAGCGAGACTTTCATCCCTGGGCTTTAATCTTTGTGTTTTCCAAAGAGAATCGAATAAATGAAAATTCTTGGTCGGTTAGATCAAAATGGGGTGGTCTGTATTAAGGGTCGAACGTTAAGGGTCGTTCCACGAGTTTCCAAACAAATGGAGAGATGCTTCAAATGCATGTGCTTCGGTCACTAGGCGTGAAATTGCACTGACCCGGACCTATCTACGCTGTGCTCGAAATGCGGCGAAGAATAGCGCATTGCAAAGGACTGTAGTACGAAGCAAACGAGGCGCATGCTTTGTAAAGCAGAAGATGGGAATGATCACATGACGGGTGGCATAAAATGTCCTGCTTATAAGAAGGCGATAACAGGACATAACCAATGGAGCTTACCAAAATCAATCTCAATCATTGCGACACTGCACAACAACTGTTGGGGCAGTCGACAACGGAAACTAAGTGTGATGTTGCAATTTTTGCAGAGCCGTATCGAGTCTCTCCCGATAACGGCAACTGGATGGCAAATAAAGAAGGGATGGCTGCGATACATGTTATGAGCAGATACCCTATCCAAGAAGTTGTTGATTTTTCATGCGAAGGTTTCGTGATTGACGGTGTTTTCGTATGCAGCTGGTGGTGGTCTTTAGAGTAATTCGACCAGATGATAGATGTGCTTACCGACAAGCTGATTGGTCGAAGGCCATTGGTCATTGCAGAAGATTTTAATGCATGGGCCATGGAATGGAGGAGTAGACCAACTAACGCAAGAGGTTATAGTATGCTGGAAGCTCTAGCAAAACTGGATGTTAAGTTGTGCAACGTAGGCAACATTTTGCAATTCGTCGCTGATGGGGAATGTGAACTGGAGGGTCAGTGAAAATCATTCCATTGCATACGGCAATACATAGGTCGCAAGCCTGCGAGCGTATGTGGAAGATAAAAGCCCTCGATAAAGACCGCTTAGTGGAGGCACTTCATGCTGAAAATAATGCCCCAGATATGGATGCCGGTCAGCTAACGGATTCATTAGTAAGAACATGTGACGCTTCAATGCAGAGAAAGTTGGTACCACGAAACGGGCTTCGTGGTGGAACGAACAACTCGACAATCTCCGCGCTGTTTGTCTCAGAGCCAGAAGACGTGTTAAGAGAGCACGTATCGAAGCTATCAGGGAGGAGCACAAGATTCTACTCCTAGAGGCCCGGGTTGCTTTCAAAAAGGAAATGAGGTTGAGCTAGTCGAACTGCTACAAGCAGTTGTGCCGTGAAGCTGATGCCAATCCGTAGGGCAATGTTTATCGCATCGTTATGGCAAAAATGAGTGGTCCTATGACGCCACTAGAAATGTGTCCAGACAAGCTGAGAATGACTGTAGAGGACCTTTTTCAGAAGTATAATCCGACAGTGTAGCCGTCCACGCCGTATGCTGATGCTAACTCTACTGGTGACAGGGTTATGTCCAATGAAGAGCTCCCTGCAATAGCGAAAGTTCTAAAAGTGAAAAAAGCTCCTGGTCCGGACGGAATACCTAAAATGGTCGTGAGAACAGCGATCCTGCCGTTATCGAACAAGTTCAGAATGGTACTGCAGAAATGTTTAGATTATGGTCGCTTCCCGGACATATGGAAGATACAAAAGTTAGTGCTGTTGCCAAAGTCAGGAAAACCGCCTGGAGATCGAACATCATACAAGCCTATACTGCCTGTAACCGCATATTTCTCCCATCTTTGCTGGATTTCCTATTCATATGGGACAAATATGCGGTTACAGGCAGTATATGCGTCTAAACAGAAGAGACGAGGGAATCGGTATTCCGCTGTGGTGACAATTGATGTAGAAAATGTGTTTAATAGTTCCAGTTGGGGAGCTATAGTCGCAGCACTACATAGCATGCATGCTCCTGGCTACTTGATCAGGACTTTGCAGAATTATTTTAAAAATCGAATTTTGCTCTACGAAACAAATGTTGGGCAGAAGTCTTATATATACTTGGACGAACGCTCTGGAACGCAATGTATAATGGAGTACTGACGTTGAAGCTGCCCAAAGGGGTCACGACTGTTGGCTTCGCGGATGACATCATCATAACAATCAGTGGCGAGACACTGGCGGAGGTGGAAATGCTGACGGCAGAGACTATTGACATTCTTGAAAACTGGATGAACGATGTCAGATTGAAGTTGGCTCATCATTAAATCGGAGATAGTAATAGTTATATTAACTGCAAGGCTGTTCAGCAGTTGCAGATTGTAGTCGGAGTCATATGATATAGTAATTGATGAGGAAAAATGCAACGGGTGTAAGTGTGACGAAAAATTTGTTTTGAAAAATTTGAATAAAGTTCTTCAATTTTTTTGCCTTTCTCGTATACAAAGTATACGTAAAGGCTATATGTTCGCTTCAATTTTTGACGTAGGACTTACGTCTTTCTTTACTAAACTGGGTGTCATTTAGATTTTTGGAAATCGAGAGCGTTACGCTGGAAGGGAAGATTTCGAACGTTGCTAGCGCCTTTATCTTTCGATGGATTTTGAAGATTTATATATCAATCGACTCGGATACTCTCCACCATTTTGCCTATTTCATTGAAACTTAAGATTATTAACGATAAACTATTGAAAATTTCAATTCTTGTCAAAGGCAGTAAAAATTTCATATGTAACCAATCTCGTGCATTCCTAACACGGACATCAGAATGCGGTATGTTACGGGCCTTCGGGTCTACCGGAAGATTTTTTTTGTGTATAAAAGAAGCAGTGCCTGCCGTGTGCGAGTCATTACATTTTGTGACAGCAGCGCGTACTGACGTGCTTTTTGCTCGCGAATTTTTCGTTTCGTTCGTTCTCTGTGTTTACCTACACAGCATGCAGTCGCCTGCGATAGAACTGCCGGTGGGTCTGCGAATATGCATGACAGAAATGGGCGCATTGTTTTTTGTCATTCTGTGTTATTAGTTTTATTTCTAGAAGTTTCGAATAAACAAATTGCTAATAATTCTACACAGCATGGAAGTTGTCGTTTCCAATATTAATACCTATAATCAAACTCCATCGATCAAAAAGTTGGAAGTTAAATGTAAATACGTTACATTCATACAAGTCCTACGTCTACTCGCGGTTATGTTAAAAACATTACCCATTGCTTTTTTAATTTTTTTCGTTCTATGCAAGTTGTGTGAAAGCTCAAAAAAAAATTTAATTTATGTAAATTTTCACATTTTTGCCTTTCTCGTACAACTAAGTTGTACCGAAAGGCTATCATTTCACTCCAAATTCGAACTTTTGATAGAAGTCCCGGAGACCCATAGTGTTATATACCATTCGACTCAGCTCGATGAGCTGAACAAATGTCTGTCTGTCCGTGTGTGCGTATGTGTGTGTGTATGTGTGTGTGTATGTGTGTGCACAAAATGCCATAAAAAACATTAGCCAATTTTTCACATAGTAACTCTTAACCGATTTTCTTGCAACAAGTTGCATCCGACAGAGACTAAAACGCTGTTGATCACTATTGAATTTCATAATAATTGCTAATTGCAAAAAATAGATAATATTAAAATAGTGATGAGACATAATCACATAGAACAATAATGTGTTATAAAAAATGCCTTACATCTATGAATATTTCTAAAGTTTATCCGTGTTTTGCTCCCATTAAGAGTTTCATCGCATTATGAAGATGCTCGTGTTGCACGCATTTAGGCGTGAGTATGCTCTTCGTTCAGTTTCACAGTACTATCAAGTTTCACCTAACTATCAAATCAAAGTCAAAATTCGAACATAGGAGGCAGCGCCATTTGTCGTCTACTAGTATAAATTTTTCATCATAACATTAGACGGTGTAACTGTTTTGCCTTTCTTGTACATCATCGAGGTGTAAGCGTAAAGGCTACATTTATTACCTTTTTGCGCGAGAAAGGCACCATCACCGCTAGGTGGATTAATCTGGGTTTTTGCAAAAAAAACGTACAACTATAGGGCACTGCACGGAAACATATCTTGCTCTTTCGTTCCTCATAAATTTTGACGTTTACTGGCCTTGTTGTTTTCAAAAAATTTTGCAGCAAGAAAGAGACAAAGCAGTCCGTGCAGTGCCCTATATTGCCGCAACGATCTAAAACCAAAGCATTTTTGCTGTAATCAGCTAAATTTGACCAAAATGTCACTTGCACCCCTCTGCTTCTAACTCCATCAATTCTCAACCAATTTTATCGCAATAAGTTTGATTCGAAGGGGGGACAAATCCTAGTTGATCACTATTGAATATAATCACGATCGGTCTGTGCGCTCAAAAGTTATGAGGAAAATGGTGGTAGGTTGATTCCCTATACAGCGTTTGCAAGAGCCATAATGTAGGCAATTCTTTAAGATAAGCATTATCACCGCTAGGTGGATCGATCTGGTTATTTCATTTGTAACAACAAAAGAAATCTATTTCTTACTGAGAAACTATTGACAATAGCTGCTCCAATTTTAACAATTTGATCAACTGCTGGCATTCCATTATTCCAATGTTGCAGAGTGGTTATCGGGAACTGATCGGACAATATTAGCACCTTTTGGCGAAGTGACCCAATTAGATGCTCTACATGAATTCATAATGCCGATAGGTCCTTCAAGTCGCAAGCATCTACTGGCTAGAGATGCTAGTTAGCTTTTTTGAATGCTGGCACACTCAAGACAGCACTTTTTGGACCAACAAGTCCTCGATTAACATCTATTGCCCATCACAAAGACTCTTTCCTCAATATGGTCTAGAATTCTAGACATTTCTTTTTTTTTTGTTGTCAGAAATTTTTCCCCCAAACGCTTCAGATATAAAGGCATGACTACCAACCGGAGTAATACCAGCCAATAATTCTGCTGTTTTGTGGTGTTTATAAAAGCTATACGTTATCGTTCGCCATTATTTCTTCACTTTTAGGGAACTCAATGGGAGTTCCTCAAAAAATAATAGTAACGTGTTCACCACACTTGATCTAGAAGGCCGAATGGTAAATACAATTGTGTGGAAAGTTCTGTTAGCTGGGTTCTGTGCTGTGATGCAAATTATAAATAAGTCCAAGTGTATAGAATGGCACATTCAGTCGAATCTCTCTTTACACCTAGGCGAATCTGCTCGATCTCACTCGGGTTCTATTTTCGATCTGTCAATCATTTAGTTGATTACAACGTCGCACTCTAGATCGATTTCAGTTCGAGCTTAATGGCTTTCTCCAGAACCCATGAAACCGTTGCATTTTGACAATTTTCCTACTCCGTACGTCAAAAAAGACCGAAAATGTCGAGAAAGCTTTTTCCATTTGTTTTTCAATTTCAAATTAAACAATGTTCCTTTCGAATTTTGAGTCGGAAAAAAAACTGACGCGTTCAGGATGATTAACTTCATCGTTCTCTGACAGAAAATCAAATATCGATTCTTCATTTTAGGACCCAATTGTTTGACTCTCAGTATGTACGAACACAGCTGATCCCAAGACCAATCGATTGGTGGGAAAATATTGCAAATCGTTCAGCTTGTTTGTGAGTTATAGGTATTGCTAGAATTTTGTAGAACAACGACTTTTAAGAGAAACAGTGTTTTTTTTATTTTAAAAATAACTTTAACATGATCAAACCTAAACTGGCATTGTTCACAAGACTTTTAGAGCACACCAAAAACTTCCATTTAGAGCTAGGTTCTTGTGATGCTTTTCGGCAATTATATCTCTTGTTATTTTTTTTTTTAAACTTGACAATAGTCCAAAAACACTAAATCGACTTGAGCCACATCTAAATTTCATCAAAATTTGCTGAAATTTTGACTGAAGGCTTATTTTAGCAAAAGAATTTTGATTTTGGGCTGATCGGTTAAATTTTTCATACTTTTTGAAAAGATGAAGAGGTTTACAAACACATCACTTCAATGGTCGAGCCTAGTTGGTTGGTATATAACACTATGGGTGTCAGAGACTTCTTTCAAAAGTTCGGTTTTGAAGTGATCCCAAAGCCTTTACGTATATTAAGTATACAAGAAAGGCAAAACGCCTACGTACTAGAGATAATTACGACTAAAGTTTAAGCGTTTTTCAATTCATATTCTTATCAACATTTACGTAACTCTAAGCTTCATTATAAAGAATTTGTCTTCAAAGACTTTATTGATCGGTCCAATGTGTTCAAATATTTATTCAGCTTGTATTTCTTTATCAATGCCCACCCAATTTGATTGTTATGAGCTTATTCGCATCAGTCTGCTTCTGATGATCGTCATACAGGATAGGTCATTTGAATTTTTCCATCCATCCATTTATTTATGCCTGCCAATATTACGGCGCACGCAAACCTCGCCTCGTCATCGACATCATAGTCTTGTTGGATACCTATTTTCTAGTCTAGGCGTGCCACGCAACCATCGCTCACCATGGCAGGCACTTTGTGTCACCGCGAATCGTCCACTCACTTGATATAATCGATTCCTGCGTGGGTGTACTACTTTTGGCGAAATTGGCTGTTGAGGGTGTATAGACGGTGTATAGACGAGATGCTCTGTTAACTGATGTCATACATATGACCACCGCCCGGGCAAAGCGCTGAGTAATAACAACAATTTAATACCATCAGTGTATGGCGTGAATCCACATCAACTTTCTAGTGCACTCGTTGATCGTATCTGCGATATGTTAAATAAGAATTATAAATTTATTTCGTTACGACTCAAATAAATATTCTTGTTCTAAATTCAATTTACTTTCCGACTTTTCCTAAAAGTTTTTTTTTTTCAAAGATAAACCACGGGTTAAAAATGTAAATAGTTTATGCACTAGTAAAAGTTGATGTTAATAATATCTTACCAAACGAGGGTCGCCCCAATTTATTTAATCCTTAAGATATTTTTCATCAATTGCGCTACGTTTTTTCGTTAATGAGAAACCAGTTTGACCAATCAAACCGCTCCTTTTATGTGAGACTGAAGCAATTCGCCATGCAATTTATTACTTAATGAAATAAATAAAAAGACTAAAGAAATAAATGGAACCACACAACCACACCCCTCAATTGGTTACTAGGCAAAGTAGACCGGCGTAAATACGAATTGCTGAGCGCGTAGGCAAAAGATGAAATATAGGTAATGAAGTGTAATGAGGCCAGAGTCATTGAACCAACTTTGGAGACAAACCTTTGATTGATTTCAATTTTATACAACATGTTTTAAAACTTGCCATTTTTTTTTCATTTCCAGAAATTGGAACAAGAGAAATACATTCTGAAACGACAGCTGGAGAGCACCTCGAGCGAAAACGATGCCGTCATCCTGGAACTGCAAACCGACATCAAGCTGTTCAGGCAGAAGCTCGAACTGCAGGAACAGCTCATGCGCCAAATGGAACGTGAGAAAAATCTACTCATCGAAGAGCTCACCGCCCAGAACACTCGCCTGTCCAACGAGCTGAAGAAAGCCAACGTCACCGAACTGCAGCTATCGACCCAGCTGCAGGAAATCAAAGAACAATGCAACCGGCGAACGCTCAGCATACAGGACCACGTGAGCAGTCTCGAAAGTCTGAAGCACGAACTGCGGATGATACTGGAGAAGAAAAACGACCTGGAGAACCGGTTGCACATGACGGCGAGCGAGAAGGAAAACCTCTCGGTAGCGCTGAACGAAGCCTCCGAGCGGATACACATCCTGGAGCGGAGCACCAAGGAGCAGGACACCAAGTACCAAATGACGGTGCAGACGCTGGACCGGCTAGAGCGCGAAAATGGAACGCTGAGCGAGCGGCTTGAGTCGTTCGATAGCCAGCGGTCGCATACCAGCGATCAGAACCACTCGTCGCTGCTGCAGGAGATGAACGGCGAGGATGATTCGATGATGGTGGACGGCACCGGTGGCAGCAACGACGAAGCGACGATCCTGCTGTACAAGGAGGCACAGTCGGTGTACAAACAGCTGAAGACGCTCTGTCAAACGCTGCGGAGTACGCACCACGACGATGATTCGGGTGAGTGGGGAATGTACGACATTTTGCAATCATTGGATCTGGGTCGGATAGTTTGACGTAACTTGTTCGTAATTAGTTCGAACAAAATCAACTGCCTTTTTTCCGGGAATTGATCAGCCGACAAGGACATTAATCACAATATTTGTAAACTCTTTTCAATGACAATGAGACACGTACTTTTACCTTTGCTTCGCTCGATTCTGGGGCTTGCTGCAGACCTCGTAAGGAATTCTCGATTAGCTGGTATCAGAAATCGACACATATGTTGTTAGCGAACTGGTAACTTATTTCTTTAGCAAAAGAATAGTATGATATTGTAGGGTTAAATAATTGTAAAGTTAACCCTTTCCCGCCCACGAGTATTTTCAAAGAATTCAATAGGAAAGAATCATTTTTGATGAAAATGCTAGAACAAGTTATTTGGGATAGCTAAAATAATTGAAAAACGAAAAAGAAAGTTTTTGATTGTAAAACAATAGTTAATGGATTGTTATCAATAAATAGTTTAACTATTTGGTCTCAAAATTGATTATATTTGCAGTCTAGTGGAACCATGTGCCAAATATTGCTATTTGTTGTAGAAACAATTCGATGAAGATTGTAAGGTGCAAAAATTTACGGTGCTCTACAGACCATGTCCAAGAGAGGGTTAACAATCAACGATCAAACTGAGGTTGCTGCTGGTTAGAATGTTTGTCGATTCGAGAGAGAAAGAAAATTACTAGTGATCATGCGTTGCCAATAATTCCCATCATTCGATCGCCAGAGCAAAGATAGTGATGATGTTGATCACAGTTATCTATCCGCTTAGGCTGTGAACCATTCCACCGATTCGTTTAACTTTTAGTTAAAATTTGACACTTCGATGGTTATTTTCCCATCGTGGTTAAAATTTTACTTCGAAGCCGACCCATTTGAGTTTTGACAGATTGATAGTTATTCGGAACGAAATGGATTTGGCGCCAATTTTCTCGCGAACAAAGTTTAACTATTGAACTGTAAAATCTAACCATGCTCCCTAGCAGGGTTATTTTAAACCACGGCGAAATAACCATCGAACTGTCAAATTTAAACTAAAAGTTAAGGCTCTATAAACCGTAATCAATTTGATGATGAAGATGATTTTGTTCTCATACGCACTAATACTAATGCAATTTTAGCTAAAATTCAATATTTCACTGTTATTCACCAACTTACCTCTGTCAACGTATATTCATGATATTTTCATATGAATTTTTCACTCACCAAGCTAATTAATTATTAATTAATTGACTGGAAAGCGCTTAAAACTGCTTTTTTCCTAGACAAATTTTCGTATACTAATTGTACACACCTCCGAACGATCGAAATACACCCATACACTTATTTTGAACATGCACTCAGTTTTTCACTTGTTCTTTTCTCGCCGTTTTCTTGATTTTATCACAACTAAACATAATTCACTACCCAACTTTCACTTTTGTCTTTGATGTTGAACACCAATTTCTACACTTCATTTCGAAAAACCAACGAAAACTGCTCCAAAAAATTTGAAGTGAGAGACAAATTTGACGGCCGTATTGTGAATGTTGCAAATTTCGGAACACCCAAATTCACTACCGCATTATGTGAAATAGTGCGCTCAAAATCACGGCAAAGCAACATAGAAATATCAAAACAAAACATCGAATATGCTAGTCGACACGCAACCAACTTTATGTATATACAAGAAAAGAATCATCATTTCATCGTTGCCAGATTTATTTAATCAAATAATTATTGCGGTTTGTCGAATTAATCAAATCAACCAGAAAAAAAAGAAAAGATTATGCAAGCTTTGTTGGCAGGGTGGAGAATGGTTGACATTTAATTTTACCGTACCATTCATCCTACCATGCAAAAAATCCAAAAAAAAAAAACAAAACCGCGGCAGCCGCAGCAGCAGCCACGACCAAGCAGACGACAGCACATACTTTTACTATTTTCTATTCCCCCCACAATCAATGTTTTCGTAGAATAATTTCTCAACGTATAATCGGTTTTGGTGGCAAATATACATTTCATTATTCCTTACTAATGTTACAGATTTGAACTAATAAATCAGTATATGTGGCTTGCACTCTTTCAAGGCTGTGTGCCACAGCCTAATTCAACTCGATTCTGTTCTATTTGCACTGCGCACAAGAAAATGTGGATGGATGACACGAGACTCACGTAGCAGCAAACAAACAGTCTACGATTGAAGAATAAAAAAGACATAATTTCGTCTTACATTAATTTGGGAAACTCAGTGCACGAAATTTTACCGGATAAAATGTAAATATTCGGAGAATCAAAGTGTTTTCCTGTACTTTCCCCAACACTGTATGTTGAAAGCCACTAGGCTTTTAAAATATTTTAATTAATTTTAAAATAAGTTTCCATATAAGAAATATTTCATAAATGCTCAAGAATAAACATTTTGTTGCATCTGGCAACATTATGTAGCAGCTGACAAGCTTTTACCACCCCATTTCCACCCACCTCAAATTTTCGTCACTTTTTCGTATTAGTTTTCTTTTTTTTTTTAACTAATTTTATTTGCTAATTATCTAATACATGCATTCATCTCTTAGACTAGGTGTTCCGTGTTCTTAACACTATCATCCTTATTTGCTATGTCATATTTTTAGTTATTATTGATACATTTCAAATGCCTCTGGCAGTTAGAATTTTTCCTCAGGTTGAATTGAACCATGTAGGAATTACGTACTAGTTTTCAACTTAAACTAAACTTAACCTATTTTATACTAAGGGTACAAGGAGTTAATCGTTGCAAAAAAAAATTGCAACGATTTTTGTCTAAAATTGGAAATTATTTTGTTGGACATTTGTTGAAATGTCTCAATATTAGAATTTCTATGAAGTTCATTGGTACTATACCACGGAGGAATCATTTTCAAAATTTTATTTTGAATTCTCTGAAGCGCCTTCTTTCTGGTATTGCAGCAACTAGTCCATATTGGCACAGCATACAACATGGCAGGTCTAAAAATTTGTTTGTAAATCAAAAGTTTGTTCTTAAGACAAAGTTTTGATTTTCTGTTTATAAGTGGATATAGACGCTTAATATATTTGTTACATTTGGCTTGAAGGCCTTCAATGTTAAAAGTTAATTTTTGATCTAGCAGAAGTCCTAAATATTTAGCTTCGCTAGACCAATTAATTGGAACCCCATTCATTTTCGTATTAGTTGCCTCACCAATACTAACAAGCAATAACGTCATTAATTTTCAAAACAGAGTTATGGAATCTTGAGCCTTAAACGAATCGGTGGAATGGTTCACAGCCTTAGTAAACAAAGAACCAAGTTTGTCTCGGAGACACAAATGTTCACAGCTCTTTTTGTAACAACACCTTCGCAACGAATCTATGATGCCTGGCTTTTGCTCCTTCCTGTAACGCAGACTTAACGCCCAGATGCGAAGATTTTCCTAATAGCCCATTGCGAACAGGGCGATTAATTATATTGACATCCATTTTATCCTGCACTAGGCGTTTTCTCGATGTCCAGGAAGATTTGTAGTCTAGCTTCAATGAGAATAGGCATAGTATCTATTTTCATTGGTCTGGCTTCCCGAATCAACTACACGCAAGGAACAGGAAACTTCACATCGACAGAAAAATTCATTGCTTTCCGAATGCGGTTGATAGGGTTGATATGACCTACCTCTTGACTCACCTGCAGTGGCGCCGGGAGTAGGTGGGACAAGTAGGACATTGCCTACGCATGAATCTTCTTTTGTGGGACAGTCCAAGCATTGTTCTACCCATGATTATGGTATAAAAACGTATGAGGTTATTGGCTGGCAAGAATCTGTGTGTTATCAAAAGATGATTTCAAAGTTAATCAAAGTCTTTAAATTAATCACAAAGGTTTCTGCGATCCCAAAGCATTATACTACTGATTCCTCTTTAGGACTTTAGGCACTTTTTAATCTCGAAAGCCCTCAAGATGTCTAAAGCAAGGATGTTTTCTATCATTTAGTAATTTGAGTTCGACTGTTTAGTAGATTGTCAATAACTCATTCCAGAGGCTAAATTCTCACTCTGCTAAAAAAAAATCATGGTATGAATTTTACTAATAATGGAATTAAAGTACTAGTTCCATCAGTTCTAGAAAAATGTTTGCGTTAGAAGTCCACTAAATATTTTGGAATTCAGCCTCTGGAATGAGTTATTGACAAACTACTAGATAATCGAACCCAGATTACTAAATGTTGGAAAATATCCTCGGTATAAAAGTTTTCCAGAGGTATATAAAAGTTGTTGAAACCACCAAATACAATTAATTACAAATTTTAAAAGTTATGACAAATAAAATACGTTTTAACGGATTATCAGAAGCCACAAAAAAAAAGTTTTCTCCAAACCTCTAAGGAGTTTTTTTTTTAATCTGAGGACCCAAAAGCATCTCAAAGCCCGCTTGAGATCCGGTCCGTAAGGAATCCCGAGCTCCCAAAAAGATTCTCTGACAATCATACGATTTCTTGGAAGTTCGCTTTGAATCGCTAGATCCATAACCATTTCTGAACGTTAATAAAAAATCATAGCCGTTTGCAATAATTGATTGAAACCCTTGAACATACAATCTAACAAATTTCTGTGATCCATGACCGATAATCGTAAGAATTCAGAGAAGTATGTCATCATCGTCGGAGGAAGGCTACTATCTTCGCACAAGCTGGACCGAAACAATGCTCTACGGTTTTAGCATGGCTACTTTTGTACTCCAACATATGGCGATGAAATACACATGAAGTGTCATTTATGTAACTAGCCTACCTTGTTTTCTATATACCGTGTATTGTACGATGGCTGCTGTGACCTGTCATGTTATACTGAGGACACATCTGTGGTACTTGTACCATGGTACAAGAGGACATGAAAATTATTCCAAGACTATCTTTGATAAAGACAATAAATGGTATGGTACTCATTTCAAGATTCTTGTACCACGGTACTTATACCACCAGTGTGTCATTAGTATTAGGCGATGATCCTCTAGAGCGTCTAGAGCTCTATAGTTTTCAGTATTGGGCGATGCACAGAAGAGTAACTAGAACAAATTCGTGGACAAAACCCAAAATTTTTTTTTCAACATTTATACATTCTTATATTTTTTTTAGATACTTAAAAACATTCTGCATACTATGGCTTTTTCAGAAATGACTCAAAATTTTGTAAAAAAATATAATTAGGGCTCAAAAATGAGGTATTGAATTGTATTTTATCTACTTTATTTGTGGAGTATTTGGAAAATCTGATTTTTACACACCATAAATGTTATCAACAAGCTATTATTAGTACACAATGAGTAGATTATAGTTGTATATCTCCCTTTTGTTCATGTTTATGGTCAAATTATAAATTTTATGTTTCAGGTGATGACCACTTGAAAATCACTATTTTTTTCTATTTTTTATGTTTTTCTTCAGAGGAAAAGTTAATCTATACGGCAAGATCCGGCAAAGATAAATCACTTGGGTGTAACTTCAAGATATGGACTAAACATTCCACGTGAAAACTCGTCCGCAAACGTCCGCAAATTAGATTCTGAGCTATTTGAATAAAATGCTATTTTTCATAATTTTAAAACAAAATTTTAACATTTGTTCATAAATTACCACATATAACGAATCCAGAAAAAAAAAGTAAAAAGCATGCTATTTAGCATGCATTTTGTCAAGACACAAATGGAATAATGGGTCTCTCATGAGTTGCGTTGATATCTTTTTGAAAACCTTATATTGAAATTGCTTATCTATAAACTCTTCATTGTAGAGAAATCTGTTACTACCTAGATTTAGGATGAACCCGTTTCCATTGAAGTGATCATAATTTATGAACAGTGCCTTATTATGATAGTTTCGTCATGGCTAGCTATGATATCTTGTGGGCTTCGACTCGGACGTGGTAATCGTTGTTGTTTCAAGCCATGGTATATAGAATACAGGTGATTTAAATTTTAAACTACAGGCTTCACCTTTTCAGACCCTAATTTTTAAGGTTAAGGTTTAAGTTAAGGAGAAAAGAGTGTTCAAGCAAAAAACAGTGTTTACTTTTGTGCATGCGAATTTATACAACCATTTTTCTTTTGGGATCTTGGGCATGAGTTAAAATAAGTTAGATGTTTTTTTTCCTTTGTAAATGTTAGAAAATCCATTTAAGGATAGAGCTTTAGCTACGGGCTTCTTGCTACTTTGTGGAAAATAGCCATTTTAGAATCGTTCGCGTAGCGAAAGCAAGAGGTTTTACATAAAACGCGAGGTTTTATTTGAAAACATATGTATTTTGAAATTTTTACCTGGTTTTACACTGTTAGGTGGATAGATTTATCCAAAAAAAATGCATTTTCCTACATAATTGGCAATTATCACTCCGTCCTAGGAATACCATGCCCAAATAACCGCAAAAAATAGTTTTGGCCAAGAATTGGCTTATTTACTCCTATGTGCGATGTTCCTCCAGTTTCCCCGAACGATTGAGGTCCACGGGACAAATTCTCGCACGTGGAGCCAGCGTGATCGTAGGTTTCTACGAAGTAGTCTTTACCCGGCTATTGAATATTTAGTTTTATTTATTTAGCTTAGGGTAACGGGAGGTAATGTTAGGCCTGGATGCAACGTTGGCTCATCGCGAAAATTAGTCTATTATTTAACAATAATACATCGTTTTCTAGAGCGATATTTATAAATGCTTTTTTGAAAAAGTAATAAACCTGCGTGACACTTTGACTCGCTTTGTTGACAACCACTTAAGTAGGCAGTGCAAAAAATGTATTTTTGCCCAATAAAGTAGTTTTTGGAATGAATTTACGTATTTTTGCACATTAGATGCATGGACAACTATCACACTGTTTTATCATTAATAATAAATTCACTATTTTCATTAGTATAGTGACACAATTACCCAAAACTTTTTTGAACAATATTAGAACATTAGTTGCCAAAATACGGCTGACGATTTTCATAGAAGCAGCATATTATAATGGCCTACCTTACGACTTACAAATGATTGACAGTGAATAATGCACCAACCTTTCATGGGATGAAAAAGCATCCAATACCAGAGCTGAGATTAAGAAAATTGGCCGAACATGAAGTTCATTTCTCACGAAACTTTTGAATGATTAAATAATAGATTATGCACAGTTATTCCCAACAAACAATTTAAGCTGAATAAGCTAGTTTGTTAACTGAAGAATCCTATTTTTGGCTGTATAAGCATTTTATTCGTCTTCAATGTTTGTTGGGTTGTTCCTTTTGTCTACTTGGCATAATAACCAAAAGTAAGGAGATTTAAACGCTCAGGTTGGTCAAGGGGAGGTACACCTGGAGATCGCCACTGCAGACAGAATTACAAATCGACCACGTTCTGATTGATGGACGGCACTTCTCCGACATTATCGGCTTCAGGCCGTATCGTAGCACTATCATCGATTCTGGCCACTATCTGGTGATGATATTTAACTGCGCCCAAAACTATCCGCCATCAACAATGTTCGGCACCGACGACCGCCGCTGTATGACCTAGAGCGACTGAAGCTACCTGATGTCGCCACTGCATACGCGCAGCATCTCGAGGCAGCGTTGCCGAAAGAGGGTGAGCTCAATGGAGCCCCTCTTGAGGACTGCTGGAATACAGTAAAGGCAGCCATTGACGACGCAGCGGAGAACAACGTCGAGTATGCGGGACGAAGTCGACGACGGAACGATTGGTTCGACGAAGAGTGCAGACAGGTTCTGGAGGAGGAGGATGCAGCCCGGGCTGTCGCGCTACAGCAAGGTACCCGGCAGAACGGAAGCGGAGTCAGCAGACCCGCCTTTTTCAGGAGAAGAAACGCCACCTGGAAGAAGCGGAGTGCGAGGAGATGGAACAGCTGTGCCGTTCTCAAGAAACACGCAATTTCTATCAGAAGCTCAACGCATCCCGCAAAGACTTCGTGCAGCGTGCCGAAATGTGCCGGGATAAGGATAGGAGCATCTTGACGAACGTGTGACAATCGAAAGGCGAAAGCAGCACTACGAGGAACATTTAAATGACGCTGAGAGTACAGGCAGTTAAAGTCAAGGCAGCGGAGGAGATGACTACGTCAGTTCAGCGAACGATGGGAGTCAACCAGCCAGGGAATAAATATTCGAGAAACGCCTAACAATATACCGAAGACCACATTATCAAGAAGACTGGCAACACAGTCTGAAATCGAGCGACACTGTTAGCAGCGCTATCGGTGAGCCGAGGTGGTACTATGTTTGTTTGTGTGAGTGAATTGTCACTGTGAGCATTTACACGTTACACGTTCAATCAAAATATAATAAAACCACATTTAAATCATGCCTTGAAAAACCTCGCAAGAAATACACTGAGATTGAACGTATTTCAATTTTATGAGATCAATATAGCTTTAAGCCGAATGGTATTCAGGATTTGCTCTTGAGTTGATGACCAAAGCGCCGCACTCTATATCAATTTCCGTATGGACCTTTTCACTTCTCTACTGAGAACTGATTTTATGATTTGATTTGAAACAATTTGCCTTCCGGATGTTTATAAGTAGGGACACGGGGAAATTTAGTAGGGACACGGCAGGTATTTCCGTCCATCGTCATAGGGGCTAAAACCAACGAAAGCAACGTAAATTTGCTAGAACTTCACTATAGCAGAACGTTTCTCCTGAGCTTACGATTTGGTACGTATGAGTTTTACTAAAAAGCGTCTTTTTTATTGGTTTTCGAGACTATGACGAACAGACGAAAATACCTGCCGTGTCCCTACTAAATTTGAAATATGCCATTTCCAACATTTGACGTTTTCTCTGTATGTTTACATCTGCTTTCATCATTTACCGACTGAGTTTTCCCAAATTAATCGTATGTCTCGCTCGATTTCAATTATCTATCATATATAAGACACGATTCCGGTGAAATCCATATCTTAAAGCATCTATTTTGCCCAACAGCATTGAATTGATATGGAAATGCTAATATCATCTTCCAAACTTGGACGTACATGTTCATGATAGCATTAGAGGCGAAAGTATAGAATTGATAGTTCCGTTAGGATACGGCAGGCATGAAGAATGTTTTTATAGAAGTCGATTTGAAAGCGAGCGGAGGGCAATATTTGTGATGGCACATATCGCACGACCTTCCTTCTGCCAAGCTCCCGTATGAAGGGGGAGGGAAGAATATCAGTGTGGAAGCTGATATATCTCCACTGGCTCTCCACTGAATTGTTAAATAGCATTGTTTATACATCTTACTTGTTCGCCATTTTGATTAAAACATGGTTTAATTTCAAAACATTGAATGTTTAAGTAGCGGATGTTTATTATTATAAATATAATCATGAAAAAACAATTTTAAAATACATTAATCGTGTTTATAATAGGAAATTATATGGAAAAAAATTCGCTGTACGCTCAATTTTGTCACATCTGAAACTAGCTGACTCACCGGTACGGGAATCTAAGGGTCGTTGATGGACATTCGTACCACATGCATACTCAAACCAACATAAACTATCTCGAGCAGGAGTAGACTTAAAATTGAACTCGACTGATGGAGGTTTTCCGTACTTAGGGAAGGCAAGCATAGCATTACTGGAAGTCATAGAATCGGTTTTAAAACAAGGATCCCCGAAGGACGAGGCTTGACGGTTCCGTTACGAACCCGGTATGACTATAGATAGTGGAATATATAGATGAGCGAAGATAAATCCTCTGTCTCCAAACGAACTGTCAAACGTGTCTCCAAACGAGCATGACGTCACGATTTCAATGGAAACGTTAAGGGCTGTGACGTCATATGCGCGTGTGCACGGGCAAAAAAATCGACTCAGCCATGCTTTCGCTCATCTATAGATTCTACTATCTATAGGTATGACGAAACACGAAAATTCGGCAAATAACCATATGACTCAGGGCTGGTCTTTCTAAAAATAGGCTACACCTGAAGCTGTTAAAATTTAACTATTTATTAGTGACGTCACACAGTGGTACATACCCATGCTGGTTCGACGGGATAGATCCGGATCTTAGTGGTTGTAGCTTCAGGAATCGTTTTTTGGTTTCGGGTACTGATTTGTGGACGGTGGGATCACCATCTAGCGTTGCTCACAGGATTACAACCGAAGATTGGCTGCAAGATTGCAGCACCGAGTGGATGTCGGATGGCAGACTGGATTTGGCTGCCGGATTGCAGACCGGAGAAGACGACGGAGTATCGGAGTAGGTGACACGACGAATATTGGGATTCGTTGCTCGTGCATGCTGTAGGTTTGACGGAAGACGGATGCCAGCGGCCGTGGAACTGTCCGCTACAGTTGAGGTGGTGGCGGAACGAATATCGGCTCCGATCGGCAATTTTGCAAGATGGCCGCCCGTCATTTCGTTCACTCGATACCCGGGTACCCAATCCTCCTGGCGGCCTATCGGCGACCTTGCCGGTCATCAGTGCTGCGAAATACTCGGAGAAGAACAAGAAGAAAAAGGCCCTTTGTTCGGGCCTGGACACCACCAATAAATACCCTGCGACGTCACTGTAGCTATCATGTCACTATTACCTTTTTCTTTAGATTTCTGGCTAATTGGATGTTTTTGTTCTTCGTTTGTGCGGTAATTATTTTAGCATAGGATACTATAATTTAGGTTCACATTAGTTTTAGGTTAACACTTAAGGGTCTAACAATACTAACCACATTAACACTTTGAACTCACAAACATATCTTGTTAATTCTACTAACTACTTTCTTTTACTAAGTACTTATAGCAGATTTGAAATGATTCCTAAAAGTTTAGAATAGAAACAACACTTCGACATTAAGATATTTGCCACGAGGTTTTTTTAACAACTTTATAACCTCTAATAAATGAACTCTATACACGCGCGCACTACAATTTCGTTCGAGGATCACACAGAAAAGAGAACGATTCTGCCGGGACTCCTTCTTTTATATACAAAATGATTAATCTTTTTTTTTTGTTGCATAATAATTTAAAAATTATGCTTTGCATGCCCACCCTGTTGTATCGTCTCTCTCTATGCGTGAGTTTGACAGCAACAAGGCTGAGTTCTCCTTTGCCCGAACTCAAACTACTAGATTTTTGTTTTCTGTAAATTTGGTGTGACGTGGAAATGAAATTCTCACTCGTTGTCATTACCATGCACAATGAGTGAGAAACGTCTTATTGTTTTTGTGTCGGTTCTCAGGGTCGTAATCAGGGAGGGAAATTGAATGGGGACTTATGGTGGAGCCAACAAGCTGTTCATTGGAACCGAACGGTTACACATCTAATAGGCGTTTTTATAGATTATTTTCAAATAAATGAATTTTAAAGGAAAAAAATTCAACCATTTTATGTACGCATACATTGAAGGAAGGGATGAATATTGAAATGCATTAAAAACAACCGAGCCAACAATTAAATTTCCTTTGGAATTTTCGAATATATTCATCTAATCCATGCTGTACGCTCAATTTTGAGAGCGACTGTAAAATACTCAAATACACGGCGTTATTCGTTGAAATTGACATTTTAAAGTCTGACTGAATTCGCTCTATAGTAGACTCCATAATAGGAATTTGCTTCCCTATAGTCGACACTTCATTTGATTTTTATGTTCCGTTTCGGGACGTTCTTCTTCCCTATTATGGACCCCCCAAAATATAATGGGCACTCTCGTGCTCATTTTTCATAGAATTGTAAAAAATCATTTAATTTTACTTTCCATAGCATTTCCAATGCATGTAATCAAATCATAGGACTGTAAAGTAAGTTCTCCCGATAGAAATTCATAGCAAAATGTTTACATTGTGCTGCACGGTGCCCCCAGACGCGAATATTATCGCACTTTCATGAGCCTCCGTGGTTTTCTCATCTTTCATCGGTGAAATTTTGGATACGCCCTATTTCAAAATTGTATGGTTTTTCCCATATACATACATGTTTGCTGCTAAATAGAAATAAATATATAGTGCTTTTCTTTTCAATAGTAATTTTGTAAATCAAGTATTGTTAAAATGCCAGTAGCAATACGAAATCTTCCAAATAGATGAATGTTCTTCCACATTCGGGTAATGTGTCCAGCCCACGTAGGTCTGTCATACATACATTAATATTGGTCGAACTACACATTTAATGGAACAACAGTACAGAACACGTAAGTTTTCGCTCTTAAATGAGCGTTTAAGTTTAAGAATGATTGAATGATTGAATGCGAATGATTGAAAAATGAGTCTTCTGCCAGATTTTTGTAGCCAGTAATTTGTTTCTATTATAATCATACAATTATGTATACATATCTGTGCTCAGGCTTTGACAATTGTTGATGCATTAGGAAAGCGAATATTTTATGCTTGTATTAATTTATTATGTTTACATGTGACACTTTTCTTTATATACCTATTATCCAATAAAATTCGTAGAATTCATCTTGATAACGCAATAGTGATTTGGCTTTTGCAAACATCTTTTATAAGGATTTGCTTTTTAAACACAGAACACAAACCAAGTTGCGGCGCTTTCCGTGATCGATCTTCATGACTATTGTGCACATATGGCGTGATACTCTAAGGTGGCGTGAACCTGACAAACCTGCCACAAACTATGTTTGCTGGAAAGCTGCTCACGGGCCACATCGATTGTTCAGCACTACTATCGCAGTCAAATCTGTACGCACCTGAAAGACCTCTTCGCCAACGCCTATTTTTGTATCTAGAACCACAGACTAGCAACTATGCACTATACGAGCCAATTCGATCTATCAGTCGGCACTTCAACGAATTCTTCGACATGTTTGACTTTGACTTATCAGTTGACGTGTTTCGTCATAGGTTACTAAACTTTTTCCGTACCGCTGGCCGCAACCAATTGTTTATTATATTCATTTAGACATTTGTTGTCAGTTTGATAATTTTAATAAATAAACAAATATCACTTACTCAATATTATAACGTGTCTTGACATATGGGTTTATTACCATGAAAACATTGGAGTGTCTAATCTGGAGAGTAAACTGTGCAATTAAGAGCGAAAACTTACGCGTCCCGCACCGTTGGTCCTTCAGATTTATAGTTTGACCAATCTCAATGTATGGCAGACCTACGTGGGCTGGACACATTATCCGAATGTCGAAGAACATTCATCTATTTGTAAGATTTCGTATTGCTACTGGCATTTTAACAATACTTGATTGAATTACTATTGAAAAGAAAAGAACTATATATTTATTTCTATTTTGCAGCAAACATGTATGTATATGGGAAAAACCAATGAATTTTAAAATAGGGCATATTCAAAATTACACCGATGAAAGATTTTAAAACACCCCGTATCATTTTCCTGGTGCACTAAGCTTTCTTTTCGTGAGAAAACCACGGAGGTTCATGAAAGTGCGATAATATTAGCCTCTGGGGGCACGGTGTGCTGTAATAATGCAAAAATGGCTGGAGGGTCCACTATTGGTTGGGGGTCCACTATTAGGCACTTTACCCTAGTTATCCGGCAGTCGTTGTCGTCGTGAGCATACCGAGCATACCGTATAACCTCAACCTCATCCAGCGTTAGTGGTTTCGCAACATGACCATCGTCAACTTCTGCTTTTTAGTAAACTTGCGTTGTCACCGTTCAACAAATCCTCGAAGTGCACATGGTGGGTACTGTGTGGATTTCTTATATCCTCATATTGTTTGAATCCATGGTCTCATGCGCTTCAGCGCTACCACACTTTTTTCATGCTGCTTTTTCTCTTTGGGGTTGGATTCGTCGCTCTTCTGCCCTTGCTACATTGTACCGTTATATATTGCAACGGGTACAAGACATTAGCACCCAACTCCCGGCAGCACTTTTCTCGCTGGAACTCCTCATCAAACCAACCATTTCCTTGGTGTCAACACTTCCTGCGCAGTAGTAACAGCTTCATGGATATTCTCCCATAATCTGTTGACGTCGCCATATCCGTTGGCATCGTCTCGTCCAGCTCCTAACGGTACTGTTCAGCAACCCCTTTCATTGTCAAGTGCTGTATATTGAAACGCATCGTTCTGTTATTTGTGAATTCGTGACACTGCAAATTCGTGCCCGAATTATCGCAGCTACAGGTTAGTGATCCGAGTTAATGTTCGGGCCTCCGAAGGACCTGTGGTACCAGGTCTGTTTACGTGCGAAATAGGTATTGCCGATTGTCGTCTTTCTGTGGGTTTTCCATACCAATGATAGGGCGAAAGAAGCTTGAGCTTCAACCAGGGTTGTTTACCCAATCTTCTCTTGTGAATTGATTAATAATGGGATAATAAAGAACAGGGTGAATTAATTTAGAATGCTTATTCATATTTCCAGAAATTGATAACACCGCTCTCACCTCAATTTTTCACAGGTCTTCACTCGGACATGTCCTTCTCATCCTTGGACAATACATCATCGTCTTCGCCCCAATCGGTTGATGCAGGTTTGGGTCCATCGGCGGGCCCTTCGCCACACACGAGTGGTCCCGTGGGAATCAACGGTCGGGAGCCAGAGAAGTTTCACCGAGGAATGCTGTCGTCTGCGGCAGATGAACTGGTTCATATCATCATGAACATGGACGCCATGCAGTTCAAGACCATGTTCGAGCAGACTCGCTCGATGCTAATCGATCAGGAGGAAGATATGAAAAAGAAGTCCGATCGGATCATGCAGCTGGAGAGCAAGGTAAACATATTTGAACCGTTCAAAACATATGGATGACGCATAATTTTTATTTAATCTTTTTCACAGCTGTCTGTGCAGGACATTGAACTGCAGAGTGCAATCGAGGAGCGCAACCAAGCTCGAAACGATGCGTCGGACTCGACCATGGCACAGGATGAAACGGTGGTTCAAGCTCGTAAAGATCGGGACGCTGCAATCGAACGGAGAACCAAGGCCGAGGTTGAACTGGCGAAGAACCGGGTAGAGCTTATGCAGGCCAACAGCCAACTGCTGGAGGCCATCCAGCAGAAGGTGGAACTGCTGCAGCAGCTCGAACAGTGGCAGATCGACATGCACGAGCTGATCGAAGAGCAGATGAAGAATAAGCTTAACAATGAAACAAGTACAAAACCGCAAACGCCTCAGCGTTCATCGTCACAGCAGACCGGCGCTTCCGGGTCTGCCGGTTCGTCGGCCAGCAACCGCAAGAGCCGCCTACTAGATCTGTTCTATCATCGATGAGGAGAAGCCCGAACTGTACGAACTAAGCGAAAAACAATTGATCAGTCCTCAAATAAGAGAAGCTACTCGGTGGCAGGCCATACGGCTAAGCTGAGGAAGCGGCTCACATTGCATTTATATTCAAAATCTAACCTATTGTAACTGTCTTGGGTCGCTTCCACTGTTTTGAATATCAAACGTTTTAACAGCTCTCCGTTTCCGAGGTACCGTCGGTAGCTTCAGGGCCTGAATGGGGACCATGTGATAGTGAACTGATCAACGTTTCTACTGACTATTGATTTTTTTATAAGTGGTCTACCAAAAATCAAATCTGGGACCTTGAGACAACAGTATTTTTGTATGGAGAACTATAGTGAAAATCGTTTTTTAACAGTCAGAACTTTTCAAAATAACCGAAAGCAAATTAAAGAACATATCTTTTATATTCTGCATCGCAGTTTACTTACATAATAATAACAATTGGCAACGCACAGACCTTTATTAAACCTTAACGAAGCGAAAACGATTTAATAATTTAAAGAACGTGTAATTTATGTAGCTAAAGTTAACATTTTACAGCCCGGTGTAACCAAAAATTTGTAACGTGAGAATTGGATTATTGAAGCGTACTTACTGTAATGATAATTTAAATAACGAATAACATCAAAACTAACATAAACCATTGTGTGTACCATCTGTGTATGAGTGTATTGTTCCTTTTTTTCTCGCTCTAATCGGCATAAACGATGCGATGTTCTCTCTTGTTCTGACTGCAGGACGATCCTGCCAGGAAGTGATCTACAGGGACAGCGTTAGAACGAGAGGGTTGTGATACTTATTTGCAAACTCAAACACCCTGAAACGGATGGGCACCTTTGTACTATTATATAATAGCGCTCTATTAATTAATCTGATACCGCACTAGAGAAGATTACTCGAAAAGATGAGCTGAGTGATAAAACGAATGCCTTTTATCGAAACAACAGAATCAAAATTTTGATGCGTAAAAACATGAAAATGGTATAAATGAACAAGATATGCATGAGTTATGTAAATATATGATTAAATCTGTTGGAAAATTTCTTATTGATGAAACATGCAGTAATTAATACTTTGTTCACGTACCATTTGATCGAATCACGATAGTGATCTAATTATCATTAGTTCAATTAAAATCTGAAAAGATCGGCCACTGAAGTTGGATTTTTCATCCGTTTTATGCCTTAAGCCTAACTTCGAAAGTAGAATGCTGTAGGCGCAGCTTTGGATAATAATTCTACTTCCCTAGTTGATTTTTTCTGATATTAATTGAGTTGAGTATATTATGATTGCAGTTGATAATGATGTACGAAATCAATTGAAAGGAACCCGAAGATAACTCCAGTTTCGTGATTGCAAGCATAGTAGCACCTGTTGCTTTTCGGACCACCCTATTAAACAAAATTCTCAAAGCAGTGCTTTACTGTTGTAAATTGAAAAGTAAAGCACTGCTTTGAGAATGTGGTTTGATAGGATGGACCGAAAACCAACAGCAACAATAAATAGGATTCGAGTGCTAATCTATACAATGCTGAAGCTGATAGCTGACTCTGTCAAGTAATCTTATTTGTAACTGTTGTAACTGAAAACGCAAAAATGATAGAAATAAAGTAATAAAGATGAGATTAAGTTCAACGTGGTTGTTTTTATCTGAAGGAAAGTTCTATATCTAAGAAATTCGTAAGACATTAAGATAAGCATTTGGCAGCCAAATTTAGACCAATATGCAGCTTTTCCTACACACTCAGTTTTTTATTCTGCAGCTCGGCAAAATCCGCACAGCCGTCTGCCCAGTAAAATAAAAACTGGTATCCCGGCAAAAATGACGTTTGATAGCTGATTTTCGGCAAATTATTTGCTAATTTACAGCAACTTTGACAGAAATTTCGGCAAAAAACATGTTTGCTGGGGCACGGCTGTGCGAAACTCGGTAAAAGTACAGTGACTATAATAACAGTGTAGGACTCTAGGTAAAAGTATAAAATTTTACCGGTAAAAAAAATTAAGTGTTTGAATACTAGTATTTGCAAACTTTGCTAAAGAGGGTTCGTTGCTGAAACGTCTACAAAAAATCAGAAGGGTTAAATACAATATACGACCGCCCGACGTAAACTACGTAAAACAGATAATTCTTTTGGTTAAAGCCTAGAGTGATTGAAATTTTGACTTTTGCGCTCCCCTATGCTTGAACGCCACGCCGTTGCGCGAGGAGTGCAACATCATCCGCCAATTCGAAGTCATTTAGGTGCTCCATGGTTATAGGCTGCCATACCAGCCCGCGGTTTGGTTCACGGTCAATCGCATCTACCAGAGTCTCGTCGATTACGATGAGGAACAGTTAGAATACATCCGGTGATAGAATACATCCTTGCCTCACACCGGCTACGACCCGGATAGGGCCGGACAGGACCCCATTGTGCAGCACTCTACACGAAAAGGCTTCGTACTGTGCTTCGATGAGGCCGATGATTTTCTCAGGAACCCCCTTGCGTCTCAGGGCGCCCCACATATTCTCATGATTGAGACGGTCGAAAGCTTTTTCGTAGTCAATGAATACCAAGTAAAGGGAATCTTGGAATTCGTTGACCTCCAGAATGATGCGGACCGTGACAATATGGTCCACACAGGATCTTCCGGCACGGAATCCGGCTTGCTACCGCCGGAGAGTCGCATCGATCTTTTCCTGAATCCGGGCTAGGATAATTTTGCACAGAACTTTGAGAACGGTACACAGCAACATAATGCCTCGCCAGTTATCGTCAGGTCACCCTTTTTGGGCACCTTCACTAAGATACCTTTCATCCAGTCGACCGGGAAAGTTGCGATATTACGAAATAAACGATGCAGTAGTTGAGCGGATGTCATGGGGTCAGCTTTGAGCATCTCGGCTGATATGCGGTCGACCCCTGGGGCTTTATTCGATTTCATACTTTGGATGGCTGTTTGAATCTCTAGCAGTGATGGAGCTTCGGTATTGACGCGTGTTATACGTCGGATCCTAGGCAGATCATGCCGAGGTGTTGATGGCCTGGCTGGCACTTGAAAAAGTTGTGCGAAGTGCTCGAACCAGCGTTTCAGCTGGTCATTTGGGTCGGTCAATAACTGATCATTCGCGTCTTTCACAGACATCGTTGCATTCATCTTCGCCCCGCTTAAGCGTCGTGAGATATCGTAGAGGAGGCGAATGTCCCCGGTGCAGCGGCTCTCTTCTTTTGTCGGCCAGAGAGTCTGCCCAAGCTCGCTTGTCCCGTCGACATGAGCGTTTTACTTCCTTCTCAAAAGCCGCGTATCGTTGACGGGCTAAGACTTTGGCTCCTCTGGTTTTCGATCGCTCTATCGCGGCTTTGGCTTCTCTTCGCTCCTCTATCTTCCTCCAGGTCTCATCGGTGATCCATTGTTTTCTCTGGGTGCGTAGTTTGCCCAGATTGTTCTTGCTGGAGGCGATGAAGGCATTGGTCTTCCATGCTGCCACCTTCCGGAATATCTGCAGCACGCGTCTCCAGTTCTTCAACGAAGGACCGTTTCACCGTGACATCTTCTAGTCGGCGTGTGTTGAACCGTGGTCCAACTCTCTCCTCCTGTCGACGAATCCGCGCAATGCGCAGGCGTATTTCGCCGATGAGGAGATGATGATCAGACGCGATATCGGCACTACGTTTATTCCGTACATCAAGAAGGCTCCGTTTCCATTTTCGGCTGATGCAGATGTGGTCGATTTGATTTTCTGTAAAGCCGTCACGGAGACCCACGTGACCTTGTGAACCGGTCGATGAGGGAAGAGCGATCCCCGATCACCATGTCGTTATTACCACAAAATTCTGCGAACAGCTCTCCGTTTTCGCTCATTTCTTCGAGACCATGGCGTCCCATAATGCGCTCATGGTTCGAGTTGTCGGATCCGATCTTCGCATTGATGTCGCCCAAACAGATCTTGATATCACCCTTCAGAATTCTATCTAAGACGGCATTGAGTTGACTGTAGAAGTTCTCTTTGTCTTGCAGATCGGCAGCATCGGTTGGCGCTTAACATTGGATTATAGTAAGGTTTCTGACCCGTGTTCAAAATCTGGCAACGATTATCCTTTCACTTAGAGGTTCCCACTTCATAAGCGTAGAGTGTGCCTGAGCGCTTAGTAGGAATTTAAGCCAACTCCGCGATGCCGGGGATCGTGTTCACCTCGTAAACCAGAGTATAGCAGAACTTGTCCCGACGGCGTTTGTGTTCTCCAAAGTTTGGCCAACGAACTTCGCTCAGTCCCAGGATCTCAAGCTTCATGCGGCGTGCCTCATTGGCAAGTTGTGCCAATTTACCCTGCTGGGCTAGGGTTAACTTTTGCATCCCCAACCTCTTTTGTGCATCAAAATTTTGGTGATGTTTTTGCTCTAATTCATTCAATTTTTGACCGATTTGTTTGAAATTTTCAGGCATGAACCAGAAATTATCATAGATTCAGAGGATCGATCGATTGGACATGTCGGTCCACCGGTTCCGGATTTATACGGAATCCCAGTGGGGTCTGTCGGGTGGCCATTTAGGACATTTTTGGCTTTTATGTTTGTTATTCGTACCAATATCATCCCAAGCAACCAGAAGTTCGGATAAGAAGGGCTATTTTGGCTTAATCAGCTCTCATTTTAAGTAATTTTTTGTATGTAACGGAACTTTAAGTGAACTTTAAAGTTCCGTTAAGGATGCTTGGAACTTGATGTGAACCATAGTGAACCAATTAGTTCGGTTAAGAGTAAATTTAAGTAAAATCTGAACTTCTGGTTGCTTGGGATCTTTTTATACCCGTATAATGCAGAAAACTTATTTGCGATGCTTCTGAACAAATTTGGATGCATGATGGCCACACTGGAACCGGTTCCGGGGCTCTAACTGGGGACATATATCAGAATACTTCGAAATGTATCATGCCTCATGATACATTTCGAAGTATTCTGATATATGTCCCCAGTTAGAGTCGGTATTTTTTGGCGAAAGATATCTTGAAACTAATTTTAGATTTCTACTATTAATTTTGATCCTTTCGATCCAGTTGAGCCAAACATCCCGGAACACCTGGAACCAATTCCGGGGACCCTGTGGAAGACTTAAATCCGGTTTTTGAAAAAAACATAGCATGCGACATATCAAACTTCATGATTCACCATGAAAAAAATGTAGGATAACATTTTTTAGATCTTGATTCTTCTTCTGGCCACTTACGGAAAAATCCGGAAATCGAAGAAAGCGGTTTTGAAGTTTGTTTCATAAGTTGAAGTTCGTTACCAAAGCTGTTAGTTGTACACACATTTCGACTTTTCAAAACCAGATCAAGAATATAATTTTGCCTCTAATATAAATTCAAATATAAACCAGCCTCTAATATAATTTTGAATCTAATTAGTCATGTCTCAGGCACCCGGAACCGGTTCCGGGATAGACCTGTGCGCCGATTGCAATTTAATTGGCGGCGGCGTGATGAATAATTTTGAGTAAGCGGTGGCGGCGTGCCGACGTCCCACCATTAGTGATCGGAGGAAGCGGTGCGGAATTTACTGCATCATTTCGTTCGGAAGTTCCTTCAAGAATTCCACCCGAAGTTCTTTTAGGAAGTTCTTTCAGAAATTCTTCCGAAAGTTCTTTCAGGAATATCTTCGGAAGTTCCTTCAGAAATATCTCCTGGAGGTCCTTCAGGAATTTTTGCGGAAGATCCTTCAGCAATTCCTCTGCAAGTTCCTTCAGCATTTCCTCCAGAAGTTCCTTCAGCAACTACTGCGGAAGTTCCTCCGGAAAATCCGTCAGTAATTCCTCTGGAATCTCCTTCAGGAATTCCTCCAGAAGTTTCTCCAGGAATTCGTCCAGAAGTTCCTTCATGAACTCCTTCGGAACTTCCTTCAAGAATACCTCCAAAAATTCCTCCAACAATTGCTTCAAAATACCTTCAACAACTCCTCCGAAACCTTCAGTATTTCTTTCGAAAGTTTTCAGGAATACTTCCGACAGTTCCATCTAAATACCACCGAAAATTCCTGCAGGAATTCATCCGAAAATTCCACCAGCAGTTCCTACAGCTACTAACCCGGAAGTTCCTACTGCAATTCTTCGGAGAGTTCCTTCAACAATTCCTCCGTAAGTTCATTCAAGAATATCTCCGGAAGTTCCTTAAAGAATACCTCCGGACGTTCCTTCAAGAATACTTCCGGAATTTCCTTCAAGAATTCCTCCGGAAGTTCCTTCAGGAATTCCTCCAGATGTTCTATCAGGAATTCTTCGGGAACTTCCTTCAGAAATTCCTCTAGAAGCTAATTTAGGAACTCCTCCGGATTTTCCCTCAGGAATTCCTCTGAAAGTTCCTTCAGAAAATCATCCGAAAGTTCATGCAGCAAGTCCTCCGGAAGTTCCTTAAGCAATTTTTACGGAAGTTCCTACAGCAGTTACTCCGGTAGTTCCTCCAGAAGTTTCTTCAGGGATTCCTGAAGAAACTTCAGGAGCAATTTCTTGAAGGAATTTCCGGAAGATTTCCTGAAGGAACTGCCGAAAGAACTCCTGAAGGAGCTTCCGGAGAAATTCTGGAAAGAACCTCCGGGAAAATTCTTGAAGGAACTTCCGAAGTAATTGCTGAAGGAACTTCAGGAGGAATTGCTCGGGGATTTTCCGGAGAAATTCCTGAAGGAACTTCTGGAGGTATTCCTGAAAGAACTTCTGGAGGAATTCCTGAAGGAACTTCTGGGAGAGTTCCAGAAGGATCTTCCGAAGGAAATCTTGAAGAATATTCCGAAAGAATTCTTGAAAGAAGTTTCAAAAGAATTCCTGTAGAAACTTTCTAATGAATTCCTGAAGAAACTTCCTAAGGAATTCCTCAATAAACTTCCTAAGGAATTCCTTGAGGAACTTTTAAAGGAACTTCCAGAGGAATTGCTGAAGGAACTTCCAAAGTAATTCTTGATGTAACTTCCGAAGAAATTTCTGAAGTAACTTCCAGAGACATTTTTTAACCTTTGCATTCCCAACCTCTTTTGTGCATCACAATTTTGGTGATGTTTTGCTCTAATTCATTCAGTTTTTGACCGATTTGTTTGAAATTTTTAGACATGAACCAGAAATTATTATAGTTTCAAAGGATCGATTGATTGGACATGTCGGTCCACCAGTTCCGGATTTATACGGAATTCCAGTGGGGTCTGTCGGGTGGCCATTTAGGACATTTTTGACTTTTATGTTTGTTATTCGTACCCTTATCATCTTTTTATACCCGTATAATGAAGAAAACTTATTTGCGATGCTTCTGAACAAATTTGGATGCATGATGGCCACACTGGAACCGGTTCCGGGGCTCTAACTGGGGACATATATTAGAATACTTCGAAATGTATCATGAGGCATATCAATCATCGGTATTTTTTGGCGAAAGATATCTTGAAACTAATTTTAGATTTCTACTATTAATTTTGATCCTTTCGATCCAGTTGAGCCAAACATCCCGGAACACCTGGAACCAATTCCGGGGACCCTGTGGAAGACTTAAATCCGGTTTTTGAAAAAAACATAGCATGCGACATATCAAACTTCATGATTCACCATGAAAAAAATGTAGGATAACATTTTTTAGATCTTGATTCTACTTCTGGCCACTTCCGGAAAAATCCGGAAATTGAAGAAAGCGGATTTGAAGTTTGTTCCATAAGTTGAAGTTCGTTACCAAAGCTGTTAGTTGTACACACATTTCGACTTTTCAAAACCAGATCAAGCAAAAAACAATCATAGGTTTGCCTCTAATATAATTTTGAATCTAATTGGTCATGTTTCAGGCACCCGGAACCGGTTCCGGGATAGACCTGTGCGCCGATTGCAATTTAATTGGCGGCGGCGTGATGAATAATTTTGAGTAAGCGGTGGCGGCGTGCCGACGTTCCACCATTAGTGATCGGAGGAAGCGGTGCGGAATTTACTGCATCATTTCGTTCGGAAGTTCCTTCAAGAATTCCACCCGAAGTTCTTTTAGGAAGTTCTTTCAGAAATTCCTCCAAAAGTTCTTTCAGGAATATCTTCGGAAGTTCCTTCAGAAATATCTCCTGAAGGTCCTTCAGGAATTTTTCCGGAAGATCCTTCAGCAATTCCTCTGCTAGTTCCTTCAGCATTTCGTCCAGAAGTTCCTTCAGCAACTACTGCGCAAGTTCCTCCGGAAAATCCGTCAGTAATTCCTCTGGAATCTCCTTCAGGAATTCCTCCAGAAGTTTCTCCAGGAATTCGTCCAGAAGTTCCTTCATGAACTTCTTCGGAACTTCCTTCAGGAATACCTCCAAAAATTCCTCCAACAATTGCTTCAAAAATATCTTCAACAACTCCTCCGAAAGTTCCTTCAGTATTTCTTTCGAAAGTTTTCAGGAATACTTCCGACAGTTCCATCTAAATACCACCGAAAATTCCTCCAGGAATTCATCCGAAAATTCCACCAGCATTTCCTTCAGCTACTTACCCGGAAGTTCCTACTGCAATTTTCCGGAGAGTTCCTTCAACAATTCCTCCGTAAGTTCATTCAAGAATATCTCCGGAAGTTCCTTCAAGAATACCTCCGGACGTTCCTTCAAGAATACTTCCGGAATTTCCTTCAGGAATTCCTCCGAAAGTCCCTTCAGGAATTCCTCCAGATGTTCTATCAGGAATTCTTCGGAACTTCCTTCAGAAATTCCTCTAGAAGCTAATTTAGGAACTCCTCCGGATTTTCCCTCAGGAATTCCTCTGAAAGTTCCTTCAAGAATTTCTCCCGGACGTTACTTCAGAAATTTCTCTAAAAGTTCCTTCAGAAAATCATCCGAAAGTTCATTCAGTAAATCCTCCGGAAGTTTCTTAAGCAACTTTTACGGAAGTTCCTACAGCAGTTACTCCGGAAGTTTCTTCAGGGATTCCTGAACAAGCTTCAGGAGCAATTTCTTGAAGGAATTTCCAGAGGAATTCCTGAAGGAACTGGCAGAAAAACTCCTGAAGGAACTTCCCGAGAAATTCTGAAAAGAACCTCCGAGAAAATCTTGAAGTAACTTCCGAAGAAATTGCCGAAGGAACTTCAGGAGGAATTGCTCGGGGATTTTCCGAACGAATTCCTGAAGAAACTTCTGGAGGTATTCCTGAATGAGCTTCCGGAGGAATTCCTGAATTTCAGAAGGATCTTCTGAAGAAAATCTTGAAGGATATTCCGAAAGAATTCTTGAAAGAAGTTCCGAAAGAATTCCTGAAGAAACTTTCTAAGGAATTCCTGAAGAAACTTCCTAAGGAATTCCTGAATAAACTTTCTAAGGAATTCCTTGAGGAACTCTTATAGGATCTTCCAGAGGAATTGCTGAAGGAACTTCCAAAGGAATTCTTGAAGGAACTTCCAAGAAATTTCTGAAGTAACTTCCAGATAAATTTTTTTAAGAACATGCGGGGGAATTCCTGCAAGATCTTTTGGAGGAATTGCTGAAGGAACTTTCGGAGGAATTCCTGGAGGAACTTCCGGAGAAACTCCTGGAGAAACTGCCGGAGGCATTCCTGGGGGAACTTCCGGAGGAATTCCTGGAGAAACTGCCGGAGGCATTCCTGGAGGAACTTCCGGAGGAATTCCTGGAGGAACTTCCGGAGGAATTCTTGGAGGAACTTCCGGAGGAATTCCTGGAGGAACTTCCGGAGGAATTCCTGGAGGAACTTCCGGAGGAATTCCTGGAGGAACTTCCGGAGGAATTCCTGGAGGAACTTCCGGAGGAATTCCTGGAGGAACTTCCGGAGGAATTCCTGGAGGAACTTCCGGAGGAATTCCTGGAGGAACTTCCGGAGGAATTCCTGGAGGAACTTCCGGAGGAATTCCTGGAGGAACTCCCGGAGGAATTCCTGGAGGAACTTCCGGAGGAATTCCTGGAGGAAATTCCGGAAGAATTCCTGGAGGAAATTCCGGAGGAATTCCTGGAGGAACTTCTGGAGGAATTCCTGGAGGAACTTCCGGAGGAATTCCTGGAGGAACTTCCGGAGGAATTCCTGGAGGAACTTCCGGAGGAATTCCTGGAGGAACTTTCGGAGGATTTCCTGGAGGAACTTCCGGAGGAATTCCTGGAGGAACTTCCGGAGGAATTCCTGGAGGAACTGCCGGAGGAATTCCTGGAGGAACTTCCGGAGGAATTCCTGGAGGAACTTCCGGAGGAATTTCTGGAGGAACTTCCGGAGGAATTCCTGGAGGAACTTCCGGAGGAATTCCTGGAGGAACTTCCGGAGGAATTCCTGGAGGAACTTCCGGAGGAATTCCTGGAGGAACTTCCGAAGGAATTCTTGAGGGAACTTCCGAAGGAATTCGTGGGGGAACTTCCAGAGGAATTCCCGGAGGTATTTCCGGAGGAATTCCCGGAGGAACTTCCGGAGGAACTTCCGGATGAATTCCCGGAGGAACTTCCGGATGAGTTCCTGGAGGAACCTCCGAAGGAATTCCTGGAGGAACCTCCGAAGAAATTCCTAGAGGAACCTTCGAAGGAATTCCTGGAGGAACCTCCGAAGGAATTCCTGGAGGAACTTCCTTCCGCAATTCTTCCGGAAGTTACTCCAGGAATTCCTCCGGAAGTTATTTTAAGAATTTCTTCGGAAGTTTCTTCAAGAATTCCTCTGGAAGTTCCTTCAGAAATTCCTCCGGAAGTTCCTCCAGGAAATCCTCCAAAAGCTCTTGCAGGAATTCCTCCGGATGTTCTTTAAAAAATGTCTCTGGAAGTTACTTCAGAAATTTCTTCGGAAGTTACATCAAGAATTACTTTGGAAGTTCCTTCAGCAATTCCTCTGGAAGTTCCTTTAAAAGTTCCTCAAGGAATTCCTTAGGAAGTTTATTGAGGAATTCCTTAGGAAGTTTCTTCAGGAATTCATTAGAAAGTTTCTACAGGAATTCTTTTGAAACTTCTTTCAAGAATTCTTTCGGAATATTCTTCAAGATTTCCTTCGGAAGATCCTTCTGGAACACCCCAGAAGTTCCTTCAGGAATTCCTCCGGAAGTTCTTTCAGGAATACCTCAAGCAGTTCCTTCAGGAATTCCTCCGGAAATTCCCCGAGCAATTCCTCCTGAAATTTCTTCGGCAATTTCTTCGGAAGCTCCTTCAAGATTTTTTTCCGGAGGTTCTTTCCAGAATTTCTCCGGAAGTTCCTTCCTTCCTTTCTTCAGGAATTCCACTGGAGATTCCTTCAAGAAACTGCTCCTGAAGTTTCTTCAGGAATCCTTGAAGAAACTTCCGGAGGAACTACCGGAGTAACTGCTGTAGGAACTTCCGTAAAATTTGCTTAAGGAACTTCCGGAGGATTTGCTGAATGAACTTTCGGATGATTTTCTGAAGGAACTTTTAGAGGAAGTCCTGAGGGAAAATCCGGAGGAGTTCCTAAATTAGCTTCTAGAGGAATTTCTGAAGGAAGTTCCCGAAGAATTCCTGATAGAACACCTGGAGGAATTCCTGAAGGAACTTCCGGAGGAATTCTTGAAGGAAATTCCGGAAGTATTCTTGAAGGAACGTCCGGAGGTATTCTTGAAGGAACTTCCGGAGATATTCTTGAATGAACTTACGGAGGAATTGTTGAAGGAACTCTCCGAAGAATTGCAGTAGGAACTTCCGGGTTAGTAGCTGTAGGAACTGCTGGTGGAATTTTCGGATGAATTCCTGGAGGAATTTTCGGTGGTATTTAGATGGAACTGTCGGAAGTATTCCTGAAAACTTTCGAAAGAAATACTGAAGGTTTCGGAGGAGTTGTTGAAGGTATTTTTAAAGCAATTGTTGGAGGAATTTTTGGAGGTATTCTTGAAGGAAGTTCCGAAGGAGTTCATGAAGGAACTTCTGGACGAATTCCTGGAGAAACTTCTGGAGGAATTCCTGAAGGAGATTCCAGAGGAATTACTGACGGATTTTCCGGAGGAACTTCCGCAGTAGTTGCTGAAGGAACTTCTGGAGGAAATGCTGAAGGAACTTGCAGAGGAATTGCTGAAGGATCTTCCGCAAAAATTCCTGAAGGACCTCCAGGAGATATTTCTGAAGGAACTTCCGAAGATATTCCTGAAAGAACTTTCGGAAGAATTTCTGAGAGAACTTCCTAAAAGAACTTCGGGTGGAATTCTTGAAGGAACTTCCGAACGAAATGATGCAGTAAATTCCGCACCGCTTCCTCCGATCACTAATGGTGAGACGTTGGCACGCCGCCACCGCTTACTCAAAATTATTCATCACGCCGCCGCCAATTAAATTGCAATCGGCGCACAGGTCTATCCCGGAACCGGTTCCGGGTGCCTGAGACATGACTAATTAGATTCAAAATTATTTTAGAGGCTGGTTTATATTTGAATTTATATTAGAGGCAAAATTATATTCTTGATCTGGTTTTGAAAAGTCGAAATGTGTGTACAACTAACAGCTTTGGTAACGAACTTCAACTTATGAAACAAACTTCAAAACCGCTTTCTTCGATTTCCGGATTTTTCCGTAAGTGGCCAGAAGAAGAATCAAGATCTAAAAATGTTATCCTACATTTTTCATGGTGAATCATGAAGTTTGATATGTCGCATGCTATGTTTTTTCAAAACCGGATTTAAGTCTTCCACAGGGTCCCCGGAATTGGTTCCAGATGTTCCGGGATGTTTGGCTCAACTGGATCGAAAGGATCAAAATTAATAGTAGAAATCTAAAATTAGTTTCAAGATATCTTTCGCCAAAAATACGATTTAACTGGGACATATATCAGAATACTTCGAAATGTATCATGAGGCATGATACATTTCGAAGTATTCTGATATATGTCCCCAGTTAGAGCCCCGGAACCGGTTCCAGTGTGGCCATCATGCATCCAAATTTGTTCAGAAGCATCGCAAATAAGTTTTCTGCATTATACGGGTATAAAAAGATGATATTGGTACTATTCGTACAAACATAAAAGCCAAAAATGTCCTAAATGGCCACCCGACAGACCCCACTGGGATTCCGTATAAATCCGGAACCGGTGGACCGACATGTCCAATCGATCGATCCTCTGAATCTATGATAATTTCTGGTTCATGCCTGAAAATTTCAAACAAATCGGTCAAAAATTGAATGAATTAGAGCAAAAACATCACCAAAATTTTGATGCACAAAAGAGGTTGGGGATGCAAAGGTTAAAACGTTACATGTTCCTATGCGTGTCCATTGTTTCGCGCTAAGAGTCGTCGCCGTAAAATCAGTCCGTATTCTTTCATTATCGGATACTCGAACAAATTGATGTTTCGGGAGCAGTAGGTTGTTGGCCCAAGGTTCCCTATCCATCGGGATGGGGCTGCCATCTTAGATATAGCTTCCGGGAAATAGCATTTCATACTCAGCCAGAACAGACGCTGTTGGAGCCGCACCTCCTTGGTAAACAGACCTGTGAAATCCGTATTGAGCACGAACTGTCGCCCAGCACACAACCTGCTCGCCCGGCAGTTCAAACACCAAAGAGGACGACTCTTTATCGTTCAAAGCAACGCCTGCTTTGATACGCGTAGATCAGGGATGTATCGAGGAATGCATAAATACTATGCATTACATATGTACGACGGGGTTATAAAGCACCCTCTCACAAAACCCTCGATCAACTGGGGCAAAATTGTTTAAAGTCCCACCCAACACCAGGACTAGGCTAGTGCGCTTTGAGCGGCACACGGTCGCTTTGATGGGGCCTGCTTGGGGACACATGCAGCTTTTTATAGTAGTTCAACAGAGCCCACTGTCGAACCCCACCACATCCTTGGCAGACCCCACAGGACGCACCCTCTCACTCTAGCTGTTGTCAGAAGGACAACAGTGCCCAGGCTACACTACCAGCTAAGTACGCAACCCTTAGCTGGCGTTCAATTGTCATCGGAAGACCCGTGGAAGCGTGAGTATTGGAACTTGTTAGGACCAGAGCTATGTTAGGCGCCCCTTCCCGGATGTCGACTCACCATTTCGTAGCCCTAAATCTCAATCTCATGGATCAGTCTAATGTTGCGTGTGTCCTCACCTCTAATGGCTGCATGCTGTTATGTCAAAATGTTTCTAAAGGGAAACGGATCTCGGCGCGCAGCTAATGAAACTGGACCGTAGGACCATACCAGGAAGTGGAACTGTCAAAGTCGTTTTGCTGATGGCTGTTTATTTACATCGTCATTCAAAGAGTCAGCGAAAAAACTTTCCACAGGAACTTGGCTCAACGTTCAACAACGACACGGAAGTTAAATTATTTTTTGCAATCATAGGTTTATTTTGTAATCTACAACATTCGTTTGTGCCAGGGTGGGTCACCGTAGTATAAAATTCCAATTCCTCAGGGAAGAGATCAGCGATTGCAAAATGGTAAGTCCTCCGTTAGAAATGTTCACTTCGCAGCAGGAACAGTTACCTATTTTGGTTTCTGTTCATGTCTTTGTTGTCTCGTTTTTCTTTATGGTTTCTTATGGTGTTTAAATTTGTATTCGCAAAATTCTACGACTTGAAAAATTTAATTTTTCCTTTATTTAGTAACACGTCACCCTGTTGTATATTACTTTGAGTCAGTCAGGTCATGCGGAATTTCTGAACAATGATACATTTGATTCATGAATATGCTTTTACCAGTTCCAGTTCAATGGATTCAACATGATGTTCCCGGACCATTCCCGTCCGTTCAACACCACCTATAAGTGCTATTCGGTTTCGATGCTGCCGGGGAACGAGCGCCAGGACGTCGAGAATGGAGGAAAAAGTGAGTGATGGATGATTCAAGGTTCAACAAAATTGTTGATTAAACTTTCTAATTTTCTTCTAGTCATCATGCCACCGTCGGCTTTAGACCAGCTGACCAGACTGAACGTCGAGTACCCAATGCTGTTCAAATTGACCAACAACAAAATCAATCGTAGTACACACGCCGGAGTACTGGAATTTGTGGCGGACGAAGGGAAGATCTACATTCCTTATTGGGTAAGACCGAGTGGCGTACCGTAAGGAAACCTCACGTATGGTAGGCAAAATGGGAAATATTTTCATATTCTGTATGCTGTCGTCATCCCTGGCTGAAAAGCCTTACACTGGACCGGTCATCAATTGAATCATCACGGTTTCCCAACTTTTAGAAGCTCGGCCGGGATTCCGCACCGTTCATGGCTGTAAATTGTTCTCCACCTGATTAATCCACCTCGTCTTGTATCCGTCGAATCGTTATCAAAAACCAGTTTCATCGGGTTACTGTTCGAGATTCTGGCTACGTGCGGGTCCACCACAGTCTTCCGATTTTCGCGGTGTGAACGATGGCTGGTTTACCCATCGGCTGATGCAACTCGTGGTTCATTCAGCTTCTCCACGTACCGTCCGCCATCTGGCACCCCAGCACTTTCCGTTAGATACCTCCAATCACAGACAATCATACATAACACATAGAGCCTTTACTCGTCAAATTCATATACAGTCAAATACTAACATCTGTAGTTTGCATTAATTTAGGCAAACTACGAACCAGATGGCGGTATTGAGCAAACGTCAAACTGGAACAAAACCGATCTGCGTACCATGGGTGATTGATTGGCCGACTAATGAATGACTATTCCAACGGACTTCGTGAGAATCGTACCACTCGTGTCAATCCTTGCCCTTATTATTCCCTCGAACGGTTTAACTTCTCATAGAACTTCCGTGTGTTATTAGCGCGGTAAAGTTACTCCGTCTTTTCACGGTCCCGATCTTCCTGCTGGGGCTATTTCCTTCGGAAAATCGAGTTTTGTCTGTTCCGTGCCCGTTTATATCGTGCCTCGTTCGCCCTCGTGCGGTGTTGCAGCAGTCTCGCCCATGCAGCATTCTTCTCTTCCACTAACTGCTCACATTCGCCTTCATACCAGTCGTTACTCTGATTCGGGGACACCGTGTCAAGTGTAGCGTATGCGGTGCTACCAATAATGGCGAATCGAATTCCTCTCCAGCCATCTTCAAGAGAAACTGCGCTTAGCTGCTCTTCCGTTGGGAGTGCCACACTTATTATTGTCGGTTAGTACAAAAAGACATAAGCCAACAAAAACTAAGAAGAGTAGAGGAAGAAACTCATTTGCTAAATTTTCACACAGTAATCCTTAATCGATCTTTAGTGAATTTCATAATGATCAGCCATTACTAGGTAAATAAAATTATGTTTTATTTATTATAATGTATCTTCAATCAGGGTTCGTACTTTTCGTTTCGGTGAGATGAAACAAGCGATTTTCGGGGAATCGTTTTTTGAAGTCTGTGGCGAGATACACCTCTCACTCGCTACTTTTTTCTCCAGCGCTAGCCTGAAAGATAAACGAAATTTGTGGCTTGATTCAAAGACATGTACAACTCATTCGAAATCTCCCAAAATTAGCTCAATCAATCCAGTTTAGCAAAATCATGAAGCTTTTTTTTTTTTTGTGTCTTTATTAAAGAGACTTTCAGCCCGAGGCAATCATGAAGCTTGATATGTTGCAAGCAAGGTTCTATAAATGACCAAAAATTACCATTTTCCCCGGAAGGTGTCAGAACATGTCCCACTGAGTTATCCAAAACTTAGTATACGAATCAATCTTGTTTTGCAGAACCATGAAGTTTGAGATGTCAAAAGCAAGATTTTTTTAATGATCAACAATGGTCATTTCCCCAGGAGCATCAAATTCTTCCAAAATGTCAATGATCTTTTTTTTTGCAAAATCGTGAAGCTTTAGCTGACGCAAGCGAGGCCCAATCACCGGAGCTCCATTGATCTCGTTGTGCAATATCATATCTAAAGTTTGTGATATCACAAGCGAAGCTTCGTAAATGATCAAAACTTGCAATATCCCCGAGGATAGGCACTGTTCCGGAAGTTTTCGGAAAATGTCCAACTTGTCTATAAACCCTCAGACTAGTCGAGTCAAGTACGAGACACTGAAGACGACCACACAGACACAGTTGTGGTCGAAAAACGTATCTGCAAAGATATCAAAAATAATTGGTGGTATTAAATGGAGAGTACTTAACTCGTCTTAGACGGTTGTCCTCAGAATTAGCTTTTTTGATCTTGCTTTGTAAAATCATGAAGTTTGAGATGTCGCAAGCGAGGTTTCATAAATGGTCATTTTCTTCGGGGGCACCATCCCCGAAGATTCCGGAACATGTCTTTTTTTATATAGAGGGATGTAGGCAAATCTGCAAACAGACACCGGAAATTATCTCCGCCACCCGCTTCGACACTCTTACCTCGACATGTGCAAACCTTTCATTGACTTCCATGCGCTCAGCCTGTTTTTGCTCTAACTAACCAATCACAAGTTAATCATGCTTGTCGACTGCTGCTCTGCCGTGAATCGCATATTTGTCCCATATGAATAGGAAAGCCAGCAAAGATGGGACAGATATGCGATTCACGGCAGTGCTCGGCGCGTAAGATTTTCTGCAAGCTGCAGGTGTGGTTGCAGTCGAAACTGCGTTCCACTCCTCCACCGCTTGGCACATCCTGTGAATAAGGGTATTCGGGGTTGTGTCCCGACGGCAAACGTCTAGCATAGCTCTTCTTTCGAAACGAGGACATACGAGCAGTATGTGCTCTGCAGTTTCATCAACACCTGGGCAGTCAGGGCAGACGGGGCTCTCCGCGTGCCCAAATCTGTGGAGGAACTGCGGAAAGCAGCCATGACCTGACAGGAATTGTGTCAGAAGGAAGTGAACTTCCCCATGGGGTCTCTCCACCCAGCACGATATGTTAGGTATCAGCTGCCTACCTTTAGAAGAGTTATCCCACTCGCGCTGCTATATGGTAAACGAAGTCACCCTGATGCGTTCGCGGGCTCCTCTGGTACCACGTCCAACCCGACTGGCATCATGCTCGCAATCACGCAGGCTGCATCATGTGATATCGTGCGGTAGGCAGATAGCACTCTGAGACACATCAAGCCTACGTCTACTGGCACACACCTTGGAACTGTTGGACATCATCCTCGATAATGCCGCAACAGCAGTCGAAGCCCTCTTGCACGCATAGTCGACATGGCTGGCGAAGGTCAGCTTGCCGTCTATTACGACCCCAAGGAGCTTCAAACTCCGCTTTCAATCATATCATTGCATGTTGAGCCGACTTGCGATTGTTGACGATAACCACCTTCGTCTTATGTTGAACGAGCTCCAGGCCTCTAGCGCTCATCCAATCCGCCACCGTGCTGATCGCGTGTTGAAGCATTCAGTAATTTTGTATATAGTTTGTAAATAGATTTTGTAAATAAATTAGATTGTAAGTATACAAATCTTTCAATCGCCAATAAACTTAGATATAACGTTCCCTTGACATAGGCAAGCGAGCATTAATCAAGCAGCCAAGCTTTCCAAGGTCGAGGCCATTTGTTTCCTGGATAAGGTGGGAAAGGGATAGCAGCGCGACTATCTGGTCAAGTTATCAATCGTGCCGATAAAGCCACGATTGTACACAAAGGGGTCGAGAAATGACGTACTTCCGGTTGTGTCCGAGTTCCACCTTCCTTAATCTGAGGATTCACAGACTCGATCATTTGGTCCGTGATTCTCCAAGGAGTTGGAAGTACGCGTTTGTTGTTAGTGTTTCGTGTGTTACAAGTAGGATAATTTAAAGTGGCGTTAAATATAGTTAATTAATAAATTATTTGTTCGTTCTCTAGTTGCTGTAGGCAAATCAAGTGTGCGTGTTATTCGTGTGCGGTTGTAGTAATTAAAGTGATACAATCAGGTAAAAATGTGCTCTAGATGTGCGAAACGGTGCACACTGAGGCAGCCCTGGTTCAAACATGGAAAAACCTCTCAGTCATTGAAATGATGAAATTGACCATAGGTATCTTCAGCGAAGTTTCAATATACATCAAAGCCGACATTTTGGTCAATATTCATCTTTTTTGCGATAATCGCATAAATGTTCCAAACGCCAAATTGGCCAAACAGGGTTTTTAAAGTACGATTTCTTCAGAGGAGTTGCTTATCACCTAATTTCGATGAACCTTGCTTAAAAATTCAAATTTCCAGAGCCTACTGTGATGATTTATTTGCTTATTTCCAAAATAAAGACAAAAAAATGAAATTTGATCAGTAATTGTACTTTTTCAACACTTTTTATTTGATATTATTCAAAATCATAGATATTGATGAAATACACGATTTGTGGCGTTGATCCAGGTAGAAACAATGATTTTTGGCGATTAATCGTGCAAAAAAGGCAAATTTATGGTATTTTTCACATATGCCGATTATGCGATGGGGCAGAGACGGGCAGCTGTTTTAATCGGCAATGGACAGATAATTTGGATATTCGATATTTTTTTCTAAATTAATTTTACTGAATGTCAGTACTGATGCTATAATAAAATAACTCCTAATGATTTTCGATAGTGGGCCCTCCTTAGCCGTGCGGTAAGACGCGCGGCTACAAAGCAAGACCATGCTGAGGGTGGCTGGGTTCGATTCCCGGTGCCGGTCTAGGCAATTTTCGGATTGGAAATTGCCTCGACTTCCCTGGGCATAAAAGTATCATCGTGTTAGCCTCATGATATACGAATGCAAAATGGTAACCTGGCTTAGAAACCTCGCAGTTAATAACTGTGGAAGTGCTTAATGAACACTAAGCTGCGAGGCGGCTCTGTCCCAGTGTGGGGATGTAATGCCAATAAGAAGAAGAGGAGGGTAAATAATTAAACAACATGGTACAATGAATTAAATTAAAACTCGCATCGCACTTGTTAAAAAAAATTATAAGAACTAATGAAATATTGTTATTGCCCCTTTGGAAGATATTATTTTATTTAAAAATATTTGTATACACCCAGACGACAATGGATAAAGATTAGATTTGTAAATATTGTATGGATTACTTTTTGTTCATGAGCTTTTTATATTAAACAATACCAGTATTTTCATATTTACTTTTAGTAAATAATGTGATATTTGCAAAAGTGTCCTATGTATCTGCGTGTTTTCTTATATTTTATAAAGAAGTGTAACAGTAAAATATGAAAAATACAAACAAAAGGAAAAACGCAGATATATTACACTTTTTGCAAATATCACAATGCACAAAATATTACATATGTACTGGTATTCAATTGTGTAGTATGAAAAACTGAATAAAATGTCTATATCATAATAAAACAACTAACTCTTTTCTAATTTCTTCTAAGTCGATACGAATATGCCTTACAAACTTTATCTTCCAGAGGGGCAATAATAATATTTCATCAGTTCTTAAATATATGTTCAACAAATGTGATGCGAATTTTAATTTAATTCGTCGTACCATGTTGTTCAATTATTTACCCTCCTAGCTAATCAAAATCATTAGGAGGTAGGGTTTCTTATCCCATTCCCGGCCTAACATGCATACGACTGCATTACTTAATTGATATTTATGACAGGAAGCATTTTTTCCTTAATTTCGTGGGCCGTGCAATACTGCAATGGGGTTAACTTCTGCGTAGAAATAGCTTTTCTGGGTAAACATCGTTTGAAAAGGCTTTTATTTGATTTTAATTAACGAGGTCCAGCACTAATTTCAGTCATAGCGATTTCAAATCCGGCCCACTTCCAAACTAGTTCCCGGCCTAAGCAAAATTTCGCTCAATCTCTCAGCATCTTACTCTCATTCTCTCTCGGGACGGTAGAAAATGCGACGTAAACAAAAATATGCACGTTCAACGTCGACATGATGCCAGATGTGATTATTTATAATAATTTTTATTTGGTTGAAAAGGTATATTCGCTCATTCAAATTACTTCCAAAATCCTGGCCTTTTGGCAGCACGGTGCGGCTAGAAGTTCTTATGCCGAGGTGAATTTTTGTTCGGTTTGAGGATACATTTTTAAATGTATTCTAATATGTTTATATTAGTTCTAGTGAAACGAACAACTAGAAAAGATGAAAGTGCGTGAGTTTAGAATTATTGTGTGGTGATTAACAGCTTCAACCAATGATTGTATCGAGTACTGTGACGATTTCCAGGTAGGTGTTTATATGAAAATACTGTTTTGTAAAAGTGGAAAGATTCACTCCGGCTCAGTGGTGCAGCAACGGAGAGCGAATGTTCGAAATCTACATTTTTGTTTTCTGTAATTGGACCAATTAGGAGTGAAATAAATGGTTTGTGTGCAATATTGAGTATTGTGCGAAATAAATGGGAGACTTTTTTTAAATTATCAATCATAAGCCTACGGCTTCCAAAAAGTATAAATCTTTAGTTTTCTGTGCAGTAAGCCGGGAATCGGGTCCATAGGCCCAAGTAGTGATTTACCCTATTTTTTTATAGCATCAGTATTGACAATCAGTAAAATTAATTTAGAAATAAATCATCGAATTTCATGTCTTTGAGAAAATGTTTGTTTAAAAGGGAATGAATTTTTCTGTCCATTGCTGATTAAAACAGCTGCCCGTCTCTGCAACTTCGCAGAATCGGCATATGTGAAAAATACCATAAATTTGCCTTTTTTGCACGTTTAATCGCCAAAAATCATTTTTTCTAACTGGATCAACGCCACAAATCGTGTATTTTACCAATATCTATGATTTTGAATAATATCCAATGGTAAAAGTGTTGAAAAAGTACAATTACTGATCAAATTTCATTTTTTTGTCTTTCTTTTGAAAATAAGCAAATAAATCATCACAGTAGGCTCTGGAAATTTGAAATTTTTAGCAAGGTTCATCGAAATTAAGTGATAAGCAACTCCTCTGAAGAAATCACACTTTAAAAACGCTGTTTGGCCAATTTGGCGTTTGGGACATTTATGCGATTATCGCTAAAAAAGATGAATATTGACCAAAAGGTCGGCATTGATGTATATTGAAACTTCGCTGAAGATACCTATGGTCAATTTCATCATTTCAATTACTGAGAGGTTTATTCCATGTTTGAACCAGGGCTGCCCCAGTGTGCGGTGCTTGTGCTCATTATGTGTTGTTCTGCCAGATTGGCTTTATATTTCACCCGCAGCGAATTCCGCGCAGGGGAGCATCGACCCCGCCCAACGGTCATCGACAGTAAGCCCAAACAAACCGGTGAGACATCAAACCCTTTTTGACGTAAACTACGTCTAAGGGGAAGACTGGGATACAGGGTGTAAAATGAAAATTTCAAAATTGGGGACCGTCACGAAATCATGTAAGATTTGTAACATTAATAGGTCCTTTGTCTTTCAATGGATTTAGAGGATTTATATATTAATCGATTCGCAAACTCTACACCAATTTTCCAGTAGTATTGAAACTTTTGAGTATCAACGCTAAACTATTGAAAAATCTAATTCTTTCATGCATCATGCATCCCCTATGCAGCGCGTTCCAATCCTTGGTAATTGCCTACTTTTAGGGTATTATCAATTTTTTTTTAAATTCTTCATTTAGGTGTTTTTTTAATTCTAGATTAAGTTCAACACCGGGGTATTATCAATTGTTGAACTGAGGTGTATGAATGGGGTGACCCAGCTGCTAGACAGTGGAGTCCCTACTCCCTCACAGAGTGGGAGATGCTATTAAAGCTGGGTAGTAATGTCAGTAAGATAGTTCCTTCTCTTTTATATAGAGCGGAATAATGGGTTCAGTGTACTATTTGGTTCAACGTAGTTTACGTCGAGCGGTCGTGTCTTGTATACAACCCCAACATTTGTTTGATTGGAGTGCGGCGTCCGAGGAGGGCGCCGCGGAGGAAACGTTTTTTGTGCCATTCTTAGACTGAAGAGCCATCTAATGTGCTGCTAGAAGCCAAACCATATTTCGCGAGTCGCAAAACCCACCGACTATCGCTTGTGTCCGCCATCATGGACCCGTAAAAATGCGTGCGTGAGCCCGTTTTTACCACCGCCGAAAATTATCGTCGAGTAGCAGGAGCGCAGGCTAGTTAGCAGCTACGCTGCGCAGAAAAATGACGTCACTGTAAACATAAAGCACATAGCACACAGTCCGAATATAGAGAGAGCTAGGGAAGAGAAACCGCACACACGCTAGGGAGTGAGAAGTTATGAACGAACACAAACACTAAAACATGTGCCCCTGTTAGTATTAAGACATTAAAATGTTTCAATGTGTCTCCCTAGCCAATTAGTTAATTGATTGTGTTTAACGTCACAACTCGATATTGTTTGTTAGTTTCGTGTCCCGTCCTCTTTGGGAGTTTGACTGTGGTGTGTTATGTTGCTTCCCACTCATTGATGGTTGTTGGTGAGAGGAGAGAGTCCGCCGATGATGAGAGCGGCACTCAAGCTTAGAGTGTATTAGGTTCTGGTGGGCTCTCACCGATTCTTTGAGTATGTGATGTGACTGTAAAGTATGGATGGAAGATAGGGTGGACCCAATTTGGCACGTTTCGTTGTTGCTGGCTCCCAACGGCCCAGCGGCTTCCCGGCCTTCGGCAACAACACCAATTTCTGCCTTTTCCATCTTTGGTCTTGCCCATCACTATCCTGTAGGCGTCACCCCATGGATTCGCGTTGGCTTTTTCGCATAGGTTGTCGAAACACGCTCTCTTGCTGCTCTTGTTGGCCTTTTTAAAGGCCAGTTTCGCAGCTCAAAACACTTCACGGCGGTCCGCTCTTTCATACGTCTGTTCGGCCACATTGAGAGTTGACGTAAAGTCAATGTCAACTTCTCTCTCCGAACAGTTAAGATAGCTGTGTGGTGTCGGCAGCCAGTTATCTGGCTAAGAATAACGCTACGGATTGCCTGTTCCGGTGGTAGAAGTCCACCATACAGGTGACCCCAAATTATTGGTGTGATGCGGCTTTATGCTTACCGTGCCTACGAATGAATGGTTAGGAGGGTCTAAAAACAACCTAACCGCTAACGGAGCCTGTGAAGCACCAGGGCACCCTTCACAGTATCTAGCCCTTACTGCGCTAACCGGAGCTATGGCGTAGTTGACTTTTTGCTTCTCCGAAATAATCGGCTACTCTTATTCAATCTCAACTTGAGGTTAAATAAGGGTGGGATTATGAACATGTTTTTATTTAGTTTTTCAACAAATTGTCACCTATATGGATTCGCTTTATGCGTTATACACATTGTACTCTGTGTTTCGTCTTTGACTTTCTTGATAAGATACCAATTTGGTTTCATCGTTGCTGTTCATATTAATGCTGAAGTTGTGGAGTGCATTATCTTAATTTGCAATGGCTTCAGTTAAGATAGCTCAAATCAATCTTCAGCATAAAAGAACAGCAACGATTAATCTTTGTAGACTTATGCAAAATGGCAAATCCCAAGTGGCTTTGGTGCAGGAACCCTATTTTCGCAAGGGTAGCTTCTACCTAGGTAACCTAGTGAACCCGGTTTTTGCTGCTTTCAGTAAAGAAATGGCAAACTCTCGATCAATGCCGCGTGCATGTGTGCTTGTTAACAATGGTATTGTTGCTACACTTATCTCTGAACTAACAACCAGAGATGTATGTGCTGTCACAATTGATGCAACTGACAGTGATGCTAATGCTCATCACATCATCTGGGGTAGCTCGGATATCAATCTGAGAGGCTCCAGCTTGATGGAATACTTAAGTAGTACCGAACTTAGTTTATGGTATCTAATAGAGCAGAAGTGTTAGACATAACCCTTTGCTCCAATAGAATCAGTCACGAGTTGACGAATTGGCATGTGTCAGATGAGGAATCGATATCTGACCATCGCTACATCTACTTTGTTCATTTGAATGTTACTTCGCAGACCTTGAGTTTTAGAAATCCTCGTTCTACAAGCTGGGATCTTTACACAGAGTTGCTCTCTACCAAATTTCATGGATATCTACCTTCTATAGAAACTCCTACCGACTTGGATGATGCAGTTGATACTACAACGTTGCACATCGTGGAAGCTTTCGAAGAAGCTTGCCCTTTACGTTCTGTAAAAACCTCAAGAGGAACCCCTTGGTGGAATTCCGATTTGGCTAAGCTAAGGAAGCAGTGCAGGAGTTGGAACAGACGCCATTCAGCAGCGACGGATTTTTTCAAGTTGGCTCGCAAAGCTTACAAGAATTCTCTACGATCTGCTGAACGATCTGGCTGGAAAAACCTTTGTGCAAATGTTTCCAATTTGAGTGAAGCCAGTCGATTGAATAAAATTCTTGCGAGATCCAAGGATTTCCAAGTTGGCGAAATTCGCAAGCCAAATGGCGACTACACTTCTTCTGATGAAGAATCGTTAGAGCACTTATTTGATACGCACTTCCCTGGATGTGTCGATATAACATCTTCGGATGATCCTGATGTCTTTTCATGTAGCTATGGGTCTTGGGCACAAGCACGTAGAATCATAACTACTGAATCGATTCAATGGGCACTTAACAGTTTTGCTCCCTAGATGGGGAGGATGGGCTTTATCCCGTTCTACTTCAGAGAGGTTTTGAGCATATCAAACATGTTTTGAAAAAGCTATTAGTATGTAGTTTTGCTACTGGGTATATTCCCATATTCTGGCGGGATGTCACTGTAAAGTTTATCCCAAAAGGAGGACGTGCTTCGTATGAAGAAGCAAAGAGTTTTAGACCCATCAGTCTGACCTCATTTCTTCTGAAATGCTTAGAACGTATTATCGATCATCACATTCGTGATGACTTGTTTGGCAAACATGCCTCTTCATGTTAATCAACATGCTTACCAATCTGGAAAGTCCACCGCGACTCTTCTACACAAGGTTGTGTACGATATCGTGAAAGCATTCGCTTCTTTTCACGGAAAAACGTAATCGGACTGGTATTCGTGTGATCTCACACACGTTAGTTGTTTTCCTTATAAGACATTTTCAACACAATTCGCCTCCCGGGATGAGTGGACATCTGGCTCTTTGGAGAGAAGTATGTCGAACAGCATTGTTTTTTTTACACTGACGGCTTCCTCCTCGAAGGTAGAGCAGGTGCAGGCGTCTATTCGCGTGAGCTGAGATTGGAACAGTCACACTCATTGGGTACACACTGCACTGTCTTTCAAGCGGAAATATTTGCCATCATGTGTGGAGTGCAATCTTCACTGCAGTAACGCATTATGGGCAAATAGCCAAGCAGCTATTAAAGCTCTCGCCTCGGCCAACTCAAGGTCGAAGTTAAAAATCGCATGTCGGATTCAAATTGAGGAACTGAATTCAGATAATACTTTTCACCTTTTATGAGTACCTGGCCATTCTTCCATAGCTGGCAACGGATTGGCTGATGAGTAAGCTCGTAACGGAGCACCTCGTGACTTTATTGGTCCTGAGCCAGCTATTCCAATATCCAATTGTTGGGTGAAGCTGTTAATCAACTCTTGGGCTGTCACTCAGCACAAATGGCATTGTAGTAGTCTGGATTCATGTCATCAAACAAAATTGTACATCGAGGAGCCATCTCCGGTAGTAGCAAGCTATTTAGCTAATCTGTCTAAACAGAATTGCAGTGTCTTAGTCAAGGCCTTGACAGGTCACTGCCGACTGAACTATCACATAGCAAATATTCAACGCGTTGAATCATCTGTTTGTGATAGTTGTGAATCCGATTATGGAACTCCTTATCATCTAATATGTAACTGCCCAGTCTATGCACAATTGCGCTTCCAAATATTTGGTAAACACTTACTTTGGAAATTGACTTCAGAAACCTGAACCTTCAGAGTATTTTGTTGTTCATAACCCGTTGTGGTAAGGAGCTATAAGCTCTTGTACGCTTATGCGCTGTATGCCCTCTTCAAGGGCCCTTTTCCAAACATTCCCTTTGTTCTCCCATCTACATTCATCCACATTTCTTTTTTGTTCACTTCCTTGTCCGTCAGGTGTGTGATAAAAAGGCTGTGACGGCGATGGCACAAATCTCCCAAATTGAAGTGAACGTGCCCCTGGAGCCGACGTTCTGATACCTGATACCGCTCTTTCATACTCGGTGCGGGAACGTTGCATCCTTCGTCTAGCCTTGAGGCAGGTTGATCGAAAGGCCGCAATCTCGGGACTCCACCAGTATACCGGGCGTCTGCCATTTCTCGGCAGGGCTTTCCTCGGCATGGTGGCGTCGCACGCGCGTGATAGGACAGCTACCAACGCATCGTGCTAAGACAGACCTTCAGTGTTGGCTTCCAGTCCCAGGGCCGCGGTAAAAACTTCGCAGTCGAAGTGATTGGTTCTCCACCCACGGATCTGACAGGAATGCCCGGACCTCGGATTTTGCACGCCATAGTTGATCTTTAAGCGAATTGCTAGAGGTCTTCTGGACCTATGTACCGCACTGGTCTCTGATGGCAGAGACGACGTCGTCCGCGTTCGTGACCTCGTCCAGTTGCTTGCACTGGAGGGTCACTTCCGCCCCCAACGATCTCACCTCGGCGTCGTCACCCAAGACCTCTTGGACTAGCCCCACTAGCCTGCGCTCCGCGTTTCACACCCAAGATCATTTCATTGGTCTTGGTGCGTCTGACGATTCGCACGTCCTGACCCAGCGCCGAAAGCTTTCCGGCTGCCCGGTACCTAGAATGTCACATTTGTTGTTTTGTTTTGCTTGCTCTCACAGGGTGTCTACTCATCTGTAAAAACAAAATTCCCTGATATTTCCAAGTTTTTTTCCAGGTGTTTTACATAAATTTCCAGGCAATAACAAACGTGCCATATATAGATTTTAGCAGCAAAATGATCAATTAAAAAAAAAAGAAAAATTTGCGAAAAATATTATTTTAAAGAATATTTTGGTGGCTTCACAAAACAATGTTGTAAATTACTTAAAAAGTTCCTCCAGGGATTCCTTCGTAATTTCACCCAGAAATTGATTCAACCATTCAATCAAAATTCCTTCAAGAATCACATAGGATATTCCTACAGGTATTTCTTTGAAAATTTCTCCATCGGAAAATCCTTCAGAGTTTAAGAATAGCTTCAGAACCTCCTCCAGGATTTAATTTGAAAATTTCTTTGCTAAAACTTTAGAAAACATCTCAAGGAATTGTTTCGAAAATTCCTTTAGAGATGCATTTGACGATTTCTTTATTCTTTAGGATTTTTTTTTAAATTCCTTTAGGTGTTTGTTCGAAAATGTGTTGTGAAAATCCCTCGGAAATACCTTTATAAAATACTTTGCAGATTTCTTCAGATATTCTTCTAATTTTTTTTAGGAATTTCTTTGGAAACTTGGTCAAGAATTTTACCGGAAATCTCTTTGAATTTTATTTCAGCTGTTTTTTTGTAAAGAAGCTTAAGAAAACTTCTTAAAAAAATGTTCCGGAAATATGTTTGGGAATTTCTTCAGGAAATCCTTCAGAACATCGATCAGGTGGAAGATGACTTGCGGACCCTCCGTAGACTGCGTGGTTGGCGACGTGTAGCCATGGACCGAGCCGAATGGAGAAGACTCTTATATACCGCACAGGCCACTTCGGCCTTAGCCTGAATAAATAATAAATAATAATAATCCTTCAGAACTTCTTACGAAAATTTCTTCAGAAAATGTGTTGATGCAAAAATATGAGATTGCTGGGTCCATGACGTTAGGCATAATACCTTCTTTATGTCGTGGGCTGTTTTTAGGGCATTTTATGCTTAACATCCTTCATGCCTCACGTACTCATGCCTAACGTCCTTATACCTGTTCGTGTGACCAACATCTAGTTTGCTTGGATCTAGCAGCCAAGGTACCGGTACTATAAGTGTCAAACGGCCTAGTTATAGCCTATTCAGATTACGCCATTTATGATCATAAATAACAACCTGATGCCATCCCCATTCCATTCCCCATACATTCAATTTTCTTTCTCCGCTTTAAGAAGGAAGTAAAATTGGCAACCAGCAATCACGTGTTTCAAGGTGAGTGTTTGTGCATCCGCTCGGTATTTCACTACCACAGTTATAAAAAGAGACAAACGACACACAGCCGATGGTGGTTCGATCGGAAACCTCTTCCCATTGTCCATTTGTTTCCTTAACACGGTATTTATTACGATAAATAATCTAATACTAATCTGCATAGGCTATTAAGCTTATTGAAGCATATTTTGGCAGAATAATTTCAATGATTACAGTGCCACTAGCGTTCTATTAACTGCTTTACTGTAAAAACCATCGGAAATACTTCAAATTTTTTTTTTTAAATTCCTTGGGATTTTTTAGGAACTCATTCAGAAGTATCGTAAGGAAAACTTTAGAAAACACCTGAAGGAGTTTTTCCGGATATTTTGCTTTTAAGAATTCTTTGGAAATACTTCGAGAATACCTTGAAAAACTCCTTTGAAAAATCATTTCGGGAATCCTTCGGCTATTCTTTCAAGAATTCCTTTAGCAAAAATCCTTCACAAATCACTCTACACTTTTTTTTGAAAATCCCTTCAGGTTCCCTTTCGGGAATTTCTTAAAGAATCCATACGAAAAATCGTCCGGAAATTCATTTTGAAATTCCTCCGGGAATTCTTTTCGATTTTTATCTTGGAAATTCCTCCAGAAAAAAATTAGAAAATAAATTTAGAAAATTGCTAATCGTTCTTATGGACATGCATGCTAATCGTTCAATATGGGCAGCAGGGACTATGTCCAAGGGCTTGACGATCCCTCCCCAGGCCATCTGCGAGTTGTGGGGCTTGCCTAGGATGTGGTGGGGTTTGACAGTGGGCCCTGTTAAACCTCTATAAAAAGCTGCATGTATCCGCAAGTAGGCTCCACCAAAGCGACCGTGTGCCGCTCAAAGCGCACAAGCCCAAGTCCTGGTGTTAGGTGGGACGCTAAACAGCCCTGACACGACGGCCCTCCGACGAGACAGGAGGTTTGCGCAGGCCCAATAAGCCGCCTAGAAAACCAATCATTACGAACAATATAAGAGATAATGCGACTCGATATAATCGGCAAAGACCTAGGCGACGAATACAGGATCACGATTGGAAGCTTGGAACATGGAATTGCAAGTCGCTAGGTTTCGCAGGTTGCGACAGGATGATCTACGATGAATTACATCCCCGCAACTTCGACGTCGTGGCGCTGCAGGAGATTTGCTGGACAGGACAGAAAGTGTGGAAAGCGGGCATCGAGCGGCTACCTTCTACCAAAGCTGTGGCACCACCAACGAGCTGGGAACCGGCTTCATAGTGCTGGGTAAGATGCGCCAACGCGTGATTGGGTGGCAGCCAATCAACGCAAGGATGTGCAAGCTGAGGATTAAAGGCCGTTTCTTCAACTATAGCATCATCAACGTGCACTGCCCACACGAAGGGAGACCCGACGACGAGAAAGAAGCGTTTTACGCACAGCTGGAGCAGACATACGATGGATGCCCACTGCGGGACGTTAAAATCGTCATCGGTGACATGAACGCACAGGTAGGAAGGGAGGAAATGTATAGACCGGTCATCGGACCGGATAGTCTACACACCGTATCGAATGACAACGGCCAACGATGCATAAACTTCGCAGCCTCCCGCGGAATGGTAGTCCGAAGCACCTTCTTTCCCCGCAAAAATATCCACAAGGCCACATGGAGATCACCTAACCAAGAAACGGAAAACCAAATCGACCACGTTCTAGTCGACGGTAAATTCTTCTCCGACATCACGAACGTCCGCACTTACCGCAGTGCGAATATTGAATCCGACCACTACCTCGTTGCAGTATGCCTGCGCTCAAAACTCTCGACGGTGTACAACACGCGTCGAAGTCGGACGCCGCGGCTTAACATTGGGCGGCCACAAGACGGTAGACTAGCCCAAGAATACGCGCAGCAGCTGGAAGTGGCACTTCCAACGGAAGAGCAGCTAGGCGCAGCATCTCTTGAAGATGGCTGGAGAGATATTCGATCCGCCATTGGTAGCACCGCAACCGCTGCACTTGGCACGGTGCCCCGGATCAGAGAAACGACTGGTATGACGGCGAATGTGAGCAGTTAGTGGAAGAGAAGAATGCAGCATGGGCGAGATTGCTGCAACACCGCACGAGGGCGAACGAGGCACGATATAAACAGGCGCGGAACAGACAAAACTCGATTTTCCGGAGGAAAAAGCGCCAGCAGGAAGATCGAGACCGTGAAGAAACGGAGCAACTGTACCGCGCTAATAACACACGAAAGTTCTATGAGAAGTTAAACCGTTCACGTAAGGGCCACGTGCCACAGCCCGATATGTGTAAGGACATAAACGGGAACCTTCTTACGAACGAGCGTGAGGTGATCCAAAGGTGGCGGCAGCACTACGAAGAACACCTGAATGGCGATGTGGCAGACGAAGATGGCGGTATGGTGATGGACCTGGGAGAACGCACGCAGGACATAATTCGACCGGCTCCGGATCTCCAGGAAATCCAGGAGGAGATTGGCCGGCTCAAGAACAACAAAGCCCCTGGGGTTGACCAACTACCAGGAGAGCTATTTAAACACGGCGGTGAGGCACTGGCTAGAGCGCTGCACTGGGTCATTACTAAGATTTGGGAGGAGGAAGTTTTGCCGCAGGAGTGGATGGAAGGTGTCGTGTATCCCATCTACAAAAGGGCGATAAGCTGGATTGTAGCAACTACCGCGCAATCACATTGCTGAACGTCGCCTACAAGGTACTCTCCCAAAATTTATGCCGTCGACTAGCACCAACTGCAAGGGAGTTCGTGGGGCAGTACCAGGCGGGTTTTATGGGCGAACGCTCCACCTCGGACCAGGTGTTTGCCATTCGCCAAGTACTGCAGAAATGCCGCGAATACAACGTGCCCACACATCATCTATTCATCGACTTCAAACCGGCATATGATACAATCGATCGAGACCAGCTATGGCAGCTAATGCACGAACACGGCTTTCCGGATAAACTGACACGGTTGATCAAAGCAACGATGGATCGGGTGATGTGCGTAGTTCGAGTTTCAGGGGCATTCTCGAGTCCCTTCGAAACCCGCAGAGGATTACGGCAAGGTGATGGTCTTTCGTGTTTGCTATTCAACATCGCTTTGGAAGGGGTAATACGAAGAGCAGGGATTAACACGAGTGGTACAATTTTCAATAAGTCCGTCCAGCTATTTGGTTTCGCCGACGACATAGATATTATGGCACGTAACTTTACAGAGAAGATGGAGGAAGCCTACATCAGACTGAAGAGGGAAGCTAAGCGGATCGGACTAGTCATCAACACGTCGAAGACGAAGTACATGATAGGCAGAGGTTCAAGAGAAGACAATGTGAGCCACCCACCGCGAGTTTGCATCGGTGGTGACGAAATCGAGGTGGTAGAAGAATTTGTGTACTTGGGCTCACTGGTGACTGCCGAAAATGACACCAGCAGAGAAATTCGGAGACGCATAGTGGCTGGAAATCGTACGTACTTTGGACTCCGCAAGACGCTCCGATCGAATAGAGTTCGCCGCCGTACCAAACTGACAATCTACAAAACGCTCATTAGACCGGTAGTCCTCTACGGACACGAGACCTGGACGATGCTCGTGGAGGACCAACGCGCACTTGGAGTTTTCGAAAGGAAAGTGCTGCGTACCATCTATGGTGGGGTGCAGATGGCGGACGGTACGTGGAGGAGGCGAATGAACCACGAATTGCATCAGCTGTTGGGAGAACCATCCATCGTTCACACCGCGAAAATCGGACGACTGCGATGGGCCGGGCACGTAGCCAGAATGTCGGACAGTAACCCGGTGAAAATGGTTCTCGACAACGATCCGACGGGCACAAGAAGGCGAGGTGCGCAGCGGGCAAGGTGGATCGATCAGGTGGAAGATGACTTGCGGACCCTCCGTAGACAGCGTGGTTGGCGACGTGTAGCCATGGACCGAGCCGAATGGAGAAGACTCTTATATACCGCACAGGCCACTTCGGCCTTAGTCTGAATAAATAATAATAAATAATCTTATGGACACTCTTTTAGTGATTTCTTTGAATAATTCCTTGGAAAACTTATCCCGAAATTTCTTCGGAAGTTCCTTCAGGAATTGCTTTGAAAAATCCTAAATTAATTTTTAATATATTCCTAAAGAATTAAAGCATTTACAAATCCAACCCTAATTGATTTCCCGAATAAATTTCTAGATTTCACCAAGAATAGATTCTCCAGGAAATTCTCCAGGAATTCTTTAGAAGATGGCAAAACGTTTTTTTGCGGAAAAACGATCCATTAACGTTCACTACATTTCCAATAGATTTGATTGGTATATTTATTCAAATATTTTGAAGGATTTTTTCATCTTTTGACAGAATTTCACTCATGATCACCGGGTTTTGAAATTTCCCTGATTATGTCAGGAATTCCCTGATAATTCCAGGTATTTTCCAGGTGGGGAGAAATTCCCTGATAATTCCAGGTTTTCCAGGTTTTTCCAGGTAGTAGACACCCTGTCTCAAGTATGAAACTCTGACTACTGTGATGAAAATTCTAGAATTCCAGAAGCAATTCCTGCAGAGATCTAAGATTTTATTCTGAACATTAGAATTTCTGGATCAATTTAAAGGAATTTTCGGAGGATTTTCCTAGAAGGAATCACTAAAGTAGTGTCCATGGGAAAGTTAAAAGAAATCTTCAATACAAAACTCTTGGAAGAGTTTTCAAATGAATTCATAAAATCATTTCCGACGAAATTGCTGAAGGAATTTCGAAAGGTACTCGTAAAGAAATTTACAAAGGAATCCCCAAATAATTTTGTCATTAGAAGTTCTGAAGGACTTCCCGAAAAAAATTTACAAACAAATTTCCGGAACAATTCCATAAAAAGTTTTTAAAAGTTTCTCCAAAGAATAATTACCGAATTAAAATCCGAAGAAATTCCTAAAAAAAAACCCAAAAGAATTCTTAAATAAATTTAAAAAATCCTAAGGGCTCGAAGATTTTTAAAAGAATATTTGAAGAAATCTCCCAAGTATTTTACGAAGGTATTTCCGAAAGATTTTCTCCCGAAAGAGATCAAAGGAGCTCCTAAAGGATTTTTTGAATATGATCCTGACGAATTTCCGAAGGAATTCCTGAGAGAAATCCCAAAGCAATTTTAAGAAATTATTGACTGAATTGCTTGAAGCAATTTCTGAGGCTTCCAATATATTTTTTGAAAGCGTTTTTCGCAATATTTTAAATCAATAATTTCTATGCAAAAATCTATAAATGGCACGTTTGCTTTACCTGAAAATTAATGTAAAGCCCCTGAAAAAAAATCTGGAAAAATCAGGGAATTTTGTTTTAACAAATGAGTAGACACCCTGTTACAGAAAGAAGTTACATAAGAAACTGGTTGAATTATTATTAAATTTCAATTATTTATATTTGCAGATGATGCACAATCTGCTCCTGGATGAAGGCGACATAGTTCAGATCGAGAGCGTGTCTCTCCCGGTGGCCGTCTATTCCAAGTTTCAGCCGCAGAGTGTCGAATTCCTGGACATCACCAACCCAAAAGCAGTGCTAGAGAATTGTCTGCGGAATTTTGCCTGCCTTACGACCGGTGACCTCATCGCAATCAAATACAACAACTACACGTACGAGCTGTCGGTACTGGAGACGAAACCCGGCCCCGCGGTCACCATCATCGAGTGCGACATGAATGTGGAATTCGCCCCGCCCGTGGGATACACCGAGCCGCAGAAGAAGGCCAAAGAGGAGGAACCGATGACGGTGGATCCGGCGGAGTTGATGCCCGAACCGGCCGGCTTTGTGGCGTTCAAGGGTTCCGGGTCACGACTTGACGGCAAGAAGAAAAAGGAAGGTTCCGTGTCGGAGTCGGCACCGGTCCAGAGGGCAAACTATGTTCGCGGTATCCCGGACTATGACCACCCGTTCGGATTGTTACGATTTGATAGGACCGTCCGGAAGGAGGAATCGAACGATAACAAACCAGAAGAGGACCCGTTCGAGGCGTTCAAGGGCACCGGTTTCAGTTTGAAAAAGAGTCGGAAATGAGTTCCGGTGGGCGGTGGTGCGAGCTGGAGAGTGTTTTCTTACTTTTGATGTAATGAACTTAATCTACTACACGAAATAAAATCGCAGATTTGGCAAGTGTGATATCGAAACCCTTTCATGTTTTTTTTTTTCAATACAGTTTGGAATGTTAAACATGTTTTGCCCCCTAATCTTGTTCTTAGAATACTCATTAATTTGACACAATCGAGTGTAAGCCCGTTCGTTATTTCTCGGCCCATTTTATGAGCATTTTGAGATTGTATAACTATGTTCTTGTTTTGAATTACGTCGTCTCGCGTCTTTCCAAATTTCAAGGAGTTTTCTCTGAAAGAAGCAGCCACTATTTAATTTAAATTCTATATTTGTTCCTAAATTTGGCTCATATTAGACTGGATTGAACCTCCATCATAAACGGACAAAATACATAATACTTGAATATGGACTTGGTTGAAAAGTGCTTTAGATATAAATCACCAACATGCGTAGCATTAGGTTTTAGACTGAACTTTGTGGTATTGCGAGATCGAAAAGGGATTCCGAAATATCCTAAAAAGAAACTGGGACGATACAATGGATATGATGACTCACCCTTTTCAAGTCGTAGAATAACTTACCTTCCATAACGAAAATAAATTCCAACAGAAAACGAATTACACAATTGCCATTATTTGATCAATAGTAAATGCATTCCCACACGTACCAGAGCGCTCTTAGAACCGCTTCAAAAACTCCTCCGAGCAGATACGGGCCCGCGCATTGACCGCCAGTTTCATCTCGCTGATCTCCTTGTCGATTTCCTCCATGAAGTGGATCACAAAGTCCACCAGTTTGTGTTTGTACATCTGCTCGGTGTGAAAGTTGGTGATCAGGAAGCTGATGTCGTATCCCTCGATCGGTTTCCGCCGCAAAATAATGAAGTTCTCCGCCCGCATCATCATGAACCGGGTGAACTTGTGGCAGAGGATCTTCTCGATCTCGTCCGCCTGCTTGACGGCGATGCTAATCCGAACGGAGTTGACGCTGGTTTCGATCAGTACCCGTTCCTTTTCGTTTCGCGAAATGACCACCGGCGTCAGGAGCAGCTCTTTGCTGGAACGGACCTCCACCTCAGGTTTGTTGTGCCGTTCGACGACCTGGGAGGAAAAGTTGGTCAAGCACATCGCCGCAGTCAGGGTGTGTCGGACTGCCGTCAGATAAGGTTTGAGCGTTGCGGCCATTCTGTTGAGCTAAATTGGTTTATCAAGTGCGGACCGAACTTTGTGGTGTAATCGGATATCAATCAGAATATTTACCTGATGAAAATGTTTTAAATTTGCACAAAAATACGGAAACACTCCCACTGATAGTAAATTCTTTTCGTTTTTATTATCTTTTTCGGATCAACGACAGCTCATTCATGTTGACAGTTTGGTGATAGGAACGCGAACGAAAGTGGAACGGGCTTGCTGCATGCTTGCCCTTTAGGAACTTCCGTCACCCCAGTAAACGAAATGTGAAGTGTTAGGCATTTGTTAAGGCTTCGTCAGACGTTGTACACGGTTAGATGAATTTACCCATTAATGGGTAAAGTGATCTAACCGTGTAAAATTGGACGGGCCTAAGAGCATATTGTCGGCGTAGCACCAACTTAGAATTCGGAAATCGGGACTTCCGAACCGAACTTTCTTCCGAAGTTTTATCTGTCAAACTAATTGATGCGTTGTTTAGCGCATCTTTAGGCGAATCCAGCGCACTACTTCCGAAGTTGGGAAAGTTGCCTGTATCTGGAGAAAAATCCAACTTCGGTATAAAAGGCGGTATAACTTTGTTCCGGATAGACAATACACGCAAAAACAAAATATTGCAGTCGAAACTACACGTAAAAAAATAACTTTATATGTTATAGGGCACTGCACGGACTGCTTTGTCTCTTCCTCGCAGTAAAGAAATTAGAAAACAACAAGACCAGTAAACGTCAAAATTAATGAGGAACGAAAGAGAAAGAGATGTTTCTGTGCAGTGCCCTATGGCAGGCTATTGTTTAGCCCATCGCCAAATCGTAGCCAGCATGTCCCGGGTACAATTTTTTTTTCATACTACCCCGTAGAAAATTTGACAGCTGGAATCGACCGATTTCGTCGGGTAAAATCGGCCGATTGTTGCAACCTACGCTTATGAGATTTTAACACAGGCGTGGGTCAATTAATCACCCTATTTAATAGGCGAATTTGAGTAAAGCTCATCGATCATTTCGACATCTGGTGGTCGTCACAAGAACTACGAAAAAGTGTCGTTCACTGAGGAAAATGGACATACGATTTTCAATAAAACGCCTTATGGAAATTTGCCACAAGGAATCGGTATGAATTTCAATATGTTGCCTTATGAATGATGATTTTCATTTAAAAAAAAGTGAAGTGCGGCAGACTGGATTCGAACCATGGACGTCGGGGTCGGGAGGCCGGTATGTAGACCACACGCCCATCGACGCTTGAGTATTCGAAGAGGTAACTGCGTATAAGAAGCACTGTTGGTGGAATAATCAGTCGAATATTCATAAGGCGCCAGTTATGAATTTCGATAGTCCAGTTCGCTGAGTGTTGGTCAAAAAAGTGCATTGGTAGCATACGGAGGGAGTACGATTTTCGCGTTTTCTGGTTAATCCAACCATTTATGAAAGCTGAAATAGGCCTTTTCATGTGACACTGCCGAGACTGCACTTGTTTACAACCGCTGAACAGGCCTGCAAGTCCGAAGCTGTCACTTTCATAGAAGAACTGTCAATTGACGATAAAATCAGCTGTTTTTAAACGTCTCGTGAAAAGGCCCATAGTCGCAAATTGGAAGAAAATATTGTTTTCTTTGGGATGAGCTTCCATCCGGTGGGCGCTTGCATATGATTTTTCCGATTAAATAGCAGATCTCTTGCAGTGCCTCCACCGCACTAACTTGGTTATGAATTCCCGGATTTTTAATTCGGGGCTTATTTGGGTGGGATTCGTCTTCAACAGCTGCTTAAAGACTGTAAGAAGCCATTGCCAGTGGAAAATATGTGAAAATATACCAAAAAGTGAAGTAAATTGGATGGATAAAATTTGAGTTTGAATGTAAATAATCGCTTCTGACGACTTTTCTCCTAAACTCTCGCAGCGCACTCTACCACTGGATCCTTCTCGAATTCGCCTATATCATTCCGACGAAATAGCTTGTTTAATAGTGGAATTTCGTGCACACCAATTTAAACAAACGATGAATCACCCGATTTGATATAATATAATATAAAATTATTTTTTTTACGTGTACCATTACGAGGGTTATTTTAAGAATATGCACCGACGACTTTCAGCAGATAACAAACCCGTTTGATTTTACCATGCGCGCAGTAAAAATCAACTGTGGCCCATGCGGAGTGTTGTCACATGAACTTAAACAGTGTTGAATTTCTCTGAAACCGTGGTAAAATTTACTGAAATTTCATGGTAGTTTTAAAAACAGAGCGTAGTCTACAAAATAGTAGTTTTTACCACGGATTTTTTTTTCTGTGGGGTCTCCTAATTCTCGTGTATACATGGATGAGACCTGAGAGAGAAAAGACAACTAGCTTTGACTGCGGTGTCAACGATGTCTCACCGAGAACTAGTCAAAGCAAAACAGGAGTTTCGATGGGGAAGTATTGTGAAGGGGTAAAATTTTCACATGATAACAATTTTCAAATGACCTTTCCCGTCAACAATTTTCATTACAATTAATTGCATATTATTCGGCAACTCGGCCGTACGAAAATCATTTTTTTGTTAAATATCTTGGCTGTGCATATGCACAGCACATGTTTCGAAATGGACAAATTGATATGAAATTTGCGAAAAAGAATCCACGTGTCTTGGAGGGACTCGAACCCTCAACCTCCTACTCTCTAGATAGGCGTGATAACCCCTACACAACAAGACCACTTAAAGGTCACGTGAAGATTGGACAAATCAAGCATCCGAAAGATATTCAATTTGCAAAAAAGAACTAACCGCATTAGAAATTGGTACTCGGATTCCCATGGCTTTTCCGCAAACGTGATTATTCAGTGTAGTGTAGGAGTTATCACGCCTATCTAGAGAGTAGAATGTAGAGGGTTCGAGTCTCTCCAAGACACGTGGATTCTTTTTCGCAAATTTCATATCAATCTGTCCATTTCGAAACATGTGCTGTGCATATGCACAGCCAAGATATTTAGATTTCCATGTATTTTATATTTTATATTTTAGGAATGAAATAAAAACAGAATCGGATAAGCAGTCGCACCACCTCGGAGCTATAATAAAAAGCTTCGTTCTCGCTCATTTTGCATTGGGGACCCTATTTTTTCGCACTTCTATGTAAAACAAGTTTTAATGCATCATCAGAACCGGTGCCCCCCGGTATTGAAGCTTTTTTGAGGGGTTTTATCTCGGTATATGGCACGGCAAATGCTGGGTAAAGCGTACAATTGGTACTTCGCGTACCTGAAGGAATAAAATAGACCCCATCTTGCGGTCCTTAGCCTCTTACCCAGCAACTCCTATCCCTACCTCCCCGTGGTGCTGGCCGAGATACGAGCAACCTTAGGGAAGATCGGGTAACCAACCCCGGTGGGAACTATGGTCGTATGCTGACAGGGAAGGGGGGATTCGCTCCTCTCCGGAGGTGCAAATCTTACTGAGCGTCTGTTCTCCATGTCAGGATCGGCTCACAACAGCGTCTGTTCTCCATGTTAGGGGCGGCTGATCATCGTCCGAGTGCCAGCGAGGGACTCTAAGTGAAACTGTGCACCATGATCCACCGGGAATAAGGAGGAATGGTCCTCCGGAAATTTAGGAGGGTTTGGTGTCAGGCCCTGCAAGCCAGCCTTTAAAAAAACATACGCAACGAATAATCAATAAGAGAGTACGGACCGGAACCATCGGCGAAGACCACTCCGACGAAAAGGGACTGGCGATTGGAAACTCGGTTCGTGGAACTGCAAATCTCTCTACTTCATCGGGAGCACACGCATACTCGCCGATGTGCTCAAGGACCGTGGATTCGGCATCATAGCGCTGCAGGAGGTTTGTTGGAAGGGATCAATGGTGCGAACGTTTAGAGGTAATCACCATCTACCAGAGCTGCGGCAACACACACGAGCTGGGAACAGCTTTCATAGTGATGGGCGATATGCAAAGGCGCGTGATCGGCGATATGCAAAGGCGATCAATGAAAGAATGTGCAGGTTGAGGATCAAAGGCCGGTTCTTCAACTTCAGCATAATCAGCGTCCATAGCTCACACTCCGGAAGCACTGATGATGATAAGGACGCATTCTACGCGCAGCTGGAACGTGAGTACGACAGCTGCCCAAGCCACGACGTCAAAATCATCATAGGAGATTTGAACGCTCATGTTAGCCAAGAGGAGGAGTTTAGACCGACTATTGGGAAGTTCAGCGCTCACCGGCTGACGAACGAAAACGGCCTACGACTAATTGATTTCGCCGCCTCCAAGAATATGGCCATTCGCAGCACCTACGCTTCCAACACAGCCTCCCGTATCGGTACACCTGGAGATCACCACTGCAGACAGAATCACAAATCGACCACGTTCTGATTGATGGACGGCAATTCTCCGACATTATCGACGTCAGGACATGTCGTGGCGCTAACATCGACTCTGACCACTATCTGGTGATGGTTAAACTGCGCCCAAAACTATCCGTCATCAACAATGTTCGGTACCGACGACCGCCGCGGTACGACCTAGAGCGACTGAAGCAACCTGATGTCGCCACTGCATACGCGCAGCATCTCGAGGCAGCGTTGCCGGAAGAGGGTGAGCTCGATGGGGCCCCTCTTGAGGACTGCTGGAATACAGTCAAAGCAGCCATTAACGACGCAGCGGAGAACAACGTCGGTTCGACGAAGAGTGCAGACAGATTCTGGAGGAGAAGGACGCAGCGCGGGCGGTCGCGCTGCAGCAAGGTACCCGGCAGAACGTGGAACGTTATAGACGGAAGCGGAGACAGCAAACCCGCCTTTTTCAGGAGAAGACACGCCGCCTGGAAGAAGCGGAGTGCGAGGAGATGGAACAGCTGTGCCGTTCTCAAGATACACGCAAGTTCTATCAGAAGCTCAACGCATCCCGCAAAGGCTTCGTCTCGCGAGTCGAAATGTGCCGGGATAAGGATGGGAGCATCTTGACGGACGAACGTGTGGTGATCAAAAGGTGGAAGCAGCACTACGAGGAACATTTGAATGGCGCTGAGAGTACAGGCAGTGAAAGTCAAGGCAGCGGAGGAGATGGCTACGTCATTTCAGCGGACGATGGAAGCCAACCAGTCCCCACCTTGAGGGAAGTTAAGGATGCCATTCAACAGCTAAAGACCAATAAAGCAGCTGGTAAGGATGATATCGGAGCTGAGCTCATCAAGATGGGCTCGGAAAAGCTGCCACTTGCCTGCCCAAACTGATAGTCAGAATCTGGGAAGCCGAACAGCTACCGGAGGAGTGGAAGGAAGGGGTTATATGCCCCATCTACAAGAAAGGCGACAAACTGGAGTGTGAGAACTTTCGAGCGATCACCATCCTTAATGCCGCCTACAAAGTGATATCCCAGATCATATTCCGTCGTCTGTCACCATTAGTGAATGAGTTCGTGGGAAGTTATCAAGCCGGCTTCGTTGACGGCCGCTCGACAACGGACCAGATCTTTACTGTACGGCAAATTCTTCAAAATGCCGTGAATACCAGGTCCCAACGCACCATCTGTTCATTGATTTCAAGGCGGCATACGACAGTATAGACCGCGTAGAGCTATGGAAAATTATGGACGAGAACAGCTTCCCTGGGAAGCTTACCAGACTGATCAAAGCAACGGTGGATGGTGTGCAAAACTGTATGAAGATTTCGGGCGAACACTCCAGTTCGTTCGAATCGCGCCGGGGACTAAGACAAGGTGATGGACTTTCGTGCCTGTTGTTCAACATTGCGCTAGAAGGTGTCATGCGGAGAGCCGGGTGTAACAGCCGGGGTACGACTTTCAACAGATCCAGTCAATTTATTTGTTTCGCGGATGACATGGACATTGTCGGCCGAACATTGTTGCAGAACTGTACACCCGCCTGAAACGTGAAGCAGCAAAAGTTGGTCTGGTGGTGAATGCGTCAAAGACAAAGTACATGCTTGTGGGCGGAACCGAGCGCGACAGGGCCCGCCTGCGAAGCAGTGTTACGATAGACGGGGATACCTTCGAGGTGGTCGAGGAATTCGTATACCTCGGATCCTTGCTAACGGCTGACAACAACGTTAGTCGTGAAATACGAAGACGCATCATCTGTGGAAGTCGGGCCTACTACGGGCTCCAGAAGAAACTGCGGTCGAAAAAGATTCTCCACCGCACCAAATGTGTCATGTACAAGACGCTTATAAGACCGGTTGTCCTCTACGGATATGAAACATGGACAATGCTCGAGGAGCACTTGCAAGCACTCGGAGTATTCGAGAAACGGGTGCTTAGGACCATTTTTGGCGGTGTGCAAGAAGACGGTGTGTGGCGGCGAAGTATGAACCATGAACTCGCCCAACTCTTTGGCGAACCCAGTATCCAGAAGGTAGCTAAAGCCGGAAGGGTACGATGGGCAGGACATGTTGCAAGAATGCCGGACAGCAACCCTGCAAAGATGGTGTTCGCTTCCGATCCGGCAGGTACGAGACGGCGTGGAGCGCAGCGAGCGAGATGGGCAGACCAGGTGCAAAACGACTTGGCGAGCGTGGGGCGTATCCGAGGATGGAGAGATGCGGCCTCGAACCGTGCATTGTGGCGTCAAATTGTTTATTCAGTGTTATCTGTTTAGATGTTAACTTAATAAATGAATGAAGGTTCTGCCGCTGGAGTGAATGGACGGTGTCGTGTGTCCCAACTACAAAAGGGCGATTAGCTGGATTGTAGCAACTACTGCGCAATCTCATTGCTGAACGCCGCCTACAAGGTACTCTCCGAAATTTTATGCCGCCGACTAACACCAATTGCAAGAGAGTTCGTGGGGTAGTACCAAGCAGGATTTATGGGTGAACACTCTACTACAGATCAGGTGTTTGCCGTACGTAAGGTATTGTAGAAATGCCGCGAATACAACGTACCCACACATCATCTATTTCTCGACTTCAAAGCCGCATATTAGTATTTTTTTTTTCCAAGGTGTAATGCATTATGCACTGACCCAGCACACGCGTAGTAGTTGCTAAGCTACCGCATGGCAGTGCACTGGAGTGTAGGACTCTCACCCACTAAACCCTTCTTGGGCTCCAACCCTAAGTAAGACTCGCATGGTACGCATGGTCGGTAGTGTTAGAATGACTGAAGTCTAGTGAGGCCTGGCAGGAGTGTCAGGGACAGATACCTCTGCGGCACCTCAGAATTAGGGACACGAAGTCTCGCTATGCCTGGTAGGAGTGTCAGGGCACCTCTGCGGCACCTCAGAAATTGAAGATATGTAAGGTAAGTGGTGCCACTCCGTTGTTGGATGGGAAACCACCACACTGACGGAGGACTACCAGGGCTTCGAAATATCAATAGGGGGCACTACCTGCAAAGTACCTTTCCGAGACCTATTGGCAGCATAAAAGCCCGGGTAGGTGAGTGTTAGGCACGCGTGACATGCCAGGTGTTCCACGCCCAAATGATGCACAGAGTGGATACAAATGGGAGCTGGGGGTATTACAACCCCACTGTGTGAGTGACTGAATGTCTGGAGAGTGGTGCACAAATGGTGCAAGTGATAGAGACTGAATGTATGAGCGAGCATGCAAGTTAGACTCGCATGGTACGTATGGTCCGAGTGACTGCTTAGGCAGTAGTGTGATCCGGCTGCCAGGGACGGATTAAATGCAGTCTCGCTAGGCCTGGCAGGAGTGTCGGGGGGCAGCACCTGCAGCACCTCAGAAGTAGGGGACACGAAAGTCTCGCTATGACTGGCAGTGTCGGGGGTCGGGAGTGTTGTCGGGAGTGTCGGGGGTTGATGCTTCTGCGGCACCTCAGAAATAGGAGACATGAAAGGGTCTGCCTCGTAGCTGAGGTAGGAGCGGCATAGGAGCCACCAACCTAGGGTCGCCTCCGGCTTGGTAGACAAGTGGTGCCACCCTGTTGCAGGACGGGGTGAACACCATACTGAATGAGGACTGTCTGTGTTGTGAGATGGCAGCATGGGGTACCCCCTGCAGGTTATCCGTAGTTTCTCTTGCTGTAACTCGAGCAACATAGGCAGGAGAGTGTTGGGGCACATGTGGTGCCAGTGTGTATTGTACAAATGTGTTGCATGTACGTCATGTAGGGGGCGCAATGTACAATAGTCATCCCCCGAAGTATTGATTAATTGCGGGCCGGGGGAATGACTGGAGAGGAAGGAGTTACCAAGCAGCACACGCAACATCTTTGAAATAGGTGTTTGTTCCAAATAAATGGTATTGAAGACATTGGCAATACATCGAGTTACATTAAAGCCACTTCCCAGTTTCAGAAAAACACAAAGTTTCATTTCCGTTTAAGTGGCATCGCAATATTCTACCCATCTGACTTCTTGGGTGGTTTAAAATTCGATGTGTTTCATATCAGAAAAAAACAGATAAGTTGCAGAATTAATAACACTTCGGTTCATTGCTGTTACGACAATGTTTCTGATATGTTGCAAAACACTTTGAGCTCAGCTGAGCAGTATTTTATTTTTGACAGTCCCCTGCATGTTCCGTATAAGGTACAATGAAGTTACAAATGACTTTGTTGTTTATGTAGTGCACTTGTAGCAGAATCTCCAAATATAATTGATGGTGTGATGGTTATAGTAAAAGGTTACAAATCTCAAGGTCCATGATTTGATTCCCGGTTGGTTTTTGTGTTTTTATTTTCATTGTAGCCGCAAGATGTAGCAAATAGGCTCCACCCCTTGCACTTTTTGTGTCACAAAGGAGGTCAAAATACGACGCGGTGTGCATAAGTCAGACCTTTAGTAAGTCACACCACAGTTGTTGTTACTCAGTGAGAAACAAGGGGTGTTGCTTGGGTTGGTTTTAGTGGGTCGGAAGTGGTGATCCCCTCCCCACACTCCCTGGGTTCGCCTCCGCAAGGGTCTGGTTGCAGATTTCCACTACCTTCGTTAGAAAAAAAAAACTATTTGAGACTTACTTGGATACTCACTCTCACACTCCACTGCCGTGTCTTGACCACGCGCTAACCTACCAGTAGGCACTCCCCGTGCCTGACTGTGGGTGTGTGGATTCAACCCACTACTACCCTGCCGCCGAAGCAGCTTCTCCAATCAACCAACCAATCAACGATACGACGCTACGACACTTCTCTGGCATGCACAGTCCATACTCAAACTTCTGCCGTGCTTCGAGGTGACAATAGTGGTGACGCACTATAACACTCCTGCCTCAACACAAGCAGATCACTCGCTCTCTGCTGAACCAGCACTCCCCATGCCAATTGGCACTCACTGGGCTCCTGTGCGCTTTGAGCGGCACATGGTCGCATTAATAGAGCCTGCTTGCGGACACATGCAGCTTTTTGTAGAAGCTTAACAGAGCCCACTGTCGAACCCCACCACATCCTAGGTAGGCCCCCCAACTCGCAGACGCCGTGGGGAGGGGTCATAACGCCCTTGGACATAGTCCCTGCTGCCGCAAATGATACAATCGATCGGGACCAGCTATGGCAGCTAATGCACGAAAACGGATTTCCGGATAAACAGATAAGGGGTCGTTCAAAAATGATGGCACATGCTGAAGGGGGAGGGGTCTACGATTTTGTGACAGTACATGAGTTACGGACGTAAATGCAACCAGAGTCAAATTGCTGGAACGGCAACTGTTAGCGTCCAACTCTAAGCTAGCCACATTGGACCGGACGTAACCGGAGACCAACACCTTGCACATTCCGCACCGGTGTTATTGGAGCCGCGACCGACGCCCATGATTGATGGTTCTTGCCAGTATCAGCATAAAGTATTCCCCAGCTAGGTTCCATAATAATTAGTTAACAATAAAATTCATTCGTATTTCTTCACTCGAGCGGACAGGTCGATTGTTTAGTTTTTTTTAAAAACGTATCTCGAACGACAAAAAACATAAGTGGCGCAGTCGGTAGGATCCGGTAGTTTTCGGTTGTGATAAGTGTAAAGTGAAATCGCCCGCCAACTGGAAGAACGTGGGAATAACGTCACCGACAGGAGGCATCTTCGACGGATTATTGAAGATTCGAGACGATATCCAGCACTCATCAAGCGAAAGCCTGCGGATCAACTTAATCAACCTATCCCCCTCGCGACGGTTCATCGCGGAAAACTAACTGTAAGTAAACGAATCTATCAACAACATTATCGATTAATAGTGATAATAAGTGAAACAGTGAAAGTGAATTAACAATAAATCCCTAAAATCGTTAGATAAAATATTTGTAGAATATTAAGTGAATGATTACAAGGAGAATGTCTGAGGAAATTACACAACAAATTGAGGCTCTTACAGCCCAAATTGAGCAACAGAGACTACAAATTGAAGCTCTATCATCCCGTCCCCGTTCAAATTATGAAAGTGAAGTAGAGTCTAGAGTAAGATTGCCTTCAATCCTACTTCCTCATTTAACCCATCTAGAGTGCCAGATGCAATCAAACTAATTGTCCCATATAAAGGAGATAAAAATCACTAGCCACCTGGATCGCGTCCGTCGAAGAAAAACTCGATCACGCAAAGCAATTATGTCCATCAGCAGCAGATGTCACTATGGTGTTACCTCTTTGGACAAGTATTATTAGGGACAAGATAACAGAGGAGGCCAGTGAAGCTCTTGAAGCGCGACACCCCTTGCGATTGGAATATTATCAAAAAAGTACTTATCGAGTACTTTGGTGATAAACGAGATCTTTCTAGTCTTGTAACCCAGATTTGCTATTTAAAACAAAGCAACAAGAATATAACGACCTTTTATAACGAATGCCGTGAATTATTATCGGATATTGTTGCAAAGCTAGCCTTAGATCCTGACTTGAACAGAAATATTCAAACCCTTTCTCGCAGTTATGAAGACATGATCCTCAATTCATTTATTGATGGCCTCGTCGAGCCATATTCCACACTCGTTAGAACTACATGCCCTACTACTCTTCTGTTGGGCTTATCAACGTGCGCTTGATCAATTTAACGCTGCTCAGCGCAAGAGAGAAAATTTCCAAAACATCAGTTTCTTCCGAATAACACTAACAGAGCCCCGCCTCAGCAAAGTGGAATTTTCAATAGATACCAAAATAATTTTAGGGCTCAACCAAATTACAACCCGAATTATCGCCCATACTATCAAAATAATTTCAAACCTCAAAATCAGAACCAGCATAACGGTCAATTGCAGAACGCAATTAAATTCGAACCCCAATCTTCCTCAAACTTCCAGACAGAACAACCCACCCCAAGGCAACATGAGAATTAATTGTCACGAAGATCAACATGAGTCCGACCAAACTTTCCCATATTGCACTAATTCCGATCAGTACACAGATGAGCCATATGAAGATCCTGTTGAATATCATGACGACTCAAATTTTCAACCAAGCCTAGATGCGGAAACCAAAACGTAAATAATTTTCTTCCCTACATCGTTGTGCAAGTACGAACGAAGCAGCTAAAATTCCTCATTGACACAGGTGCCAACAGGAATTATATTGATCCAGCCAAAGTTTTGCCAAATGAAATTTTGAGTGTAAACCTACATGTGTGAACAATATTAATGGTTCATATGAAATTAATCAAAAAGTAAGGTTGACCATTTTCCAAAATAAACCTGCATTAGATTTCAATTATTCAAATTCCACTCCTTTTTCGATGGCCTTATAGGATATGAGTCCCTTAAGAGTCTCAGGTAGAAATATTGACTTCCACTAATATATTAAAATTTCCGGAATATTCCATTCAAATGTTACGAAAATATCCTGACTCTTTTCGATATCTCTCAATGCTCACGAAGAAGCTCCCGTAGTTTTGAATACAAAAGTTAGTCATGGAGATTTTACATCGAATACCTCTTCCCTAACACAAGATGTGATGATTGTACCAGGTCTGTATAGGGCTGACCATAATAAAGCCCACATTTTATTGAAAAACTGTTGCAATTTCACCGTGAAATGCAACCCAAACTGTTTAATTCCTCTGAATTGAATAATTTTGAAGAACGTAAATTGAACACAACGTCTAAAAATGAATGCCGCTTCGATCCCGCTCCAATTAACCCGAAATTGAAATCAACTTCGTATCGATCATCTTAATGGAGAAGAAAGGGATAAACTTCTAAAACTTATTTCTAAATATCAGGACGTTTTCTTCATTAAAGGCAATGACTTGACCTTCACTAACGCAATCAAGCACAAAATTGAAACCAGGGATGAAATCCCCTACCCATGCAAAGAGCTATCGGTACCCTATTGCCATAAGCAAGAGGTACAAGATCAAATAAACGAAATGTTAGCTCAAGGCATTATACGGCCTAGCACATCCCCTTGGTGCTCACCAATTTGGGTTGTCCCAAAAAGGCGGATGCCTCAGGCAAACAAAATGGCGTTTAGTTGTCGATTATCGTAAACTAAACGATAAGACAATAGACGACAGATACCCGCTACCAAATATCACTGAGATTTTGGACAAACTTGGTAGGTGTCAGTACTTCACGACGCTGGACCTCACCTCAGGTTTCCATCAGGTAGAAGTTCATCCTGATGATGTGTCAAAACGGCGTTTAGCGTTGAACATGGATTATACGAATACCTTCGCATGCCGTTTGGGTTAAAGAACGCGCCTGCAACATTTCAGCGCGTCATGGATAATGTTTTACGAAATTTATTAGGCAAATGTTGTCTTGTGTACATGGACGACATAATTGTCTTTTCAACTTCTCTGCAAGAGCACATTGAAAACTTAAATAAAGTTTTCCTAGCTCTCAAGAATGTTAACTTGAAAATTCAACTCGATAAGAGTGAATTCCTAAAGAAAGAAGTAGCATTTCTTGGTCACATTGTCACCGACCAAGGTGTGAAACCAAATCCTGATAAAATCAATGCCATTCCTTAATGGCCTATTCCAAAAAATCAAACCGAACTAAAAGGGTTTTTAGGAATTCTTGGCTACTACAGGCGGTTTGTCCCTGATTTCGCCAAAATCACGAAACCATTAACCGCCCAACTACGCAAAGGAGAATCCGTAGAGCACACGCCTTTGTTTATGAAAACCTTTGAAACCTGCAAAGTCTACTGACTCATAGTAACATTTGCAGTATCCCGACTTCGATAAGCCATTCGTTTTAACTACGGATGCGAGCAATTTCGCCCTAGGGCGGTGCTATCGCAGGGACCTATCGGAGCGGATAGACCCATAGCTTACGCCTCGAGAACATTGACCAAGTCCGAAGAGAATTATTCGGCCATTGAAAAGGAATTGTTGGCCATTGTATGGGCAACTCGATACTTCCGCCTGTATCTCTTTGGTAAGAAGTTCACACTCTATACTGACCACCAACCTTTAACATATGCCCTAAATTTAAAAACCCCAAACACAAAACTCGTAAAATGGAGACTTCAGTTATCCGAATACGATTTTGAAATAAAACATCGGCCAGGGAGACAAAATGTCGTGGCAGATGCTTTGTCTAGAATACCTGAAATAAATGTAAACGAAGAATCATCCGATTCAAGTTCAATTCATTCGGCAGATACTGACGTGTCAGAATTCATCGAATGCACCGAACGTCCCATTAACTTCTTTCGCAATCAGATTATTTTGAAAATCGGCACTGAAGATTCTGAAACCTATGAGGAAATCTTTCCGAGAGTTCATAGACGAATCATTACCAAACTAAATTTTGGAGTTCCATTAATGATTCGAATCTTCCGGGAATGCATGGACCCATCAAAACAAAATTGCATACTTTTGCCCCGAAAGCTTGATTCCAACTATCCAAATTGTCTATAAAAATTACTTTAGTAGACATAAAATCTTCAAGATCAAGATATCGCAGAAAATGTTAACAGATGTAACTAATATTCAAGAGCAAGATTCGCTCATAGAACAAACCCATGAAACCTCACATCGAGGCATCAAAGAAAATTACGCCGAAATGATTAGACGTTATTATTTCCCTAACCTTAAGACTAAGATTAGGAAATTTATTATCTTATGCCAAATTTGCAATAAGGCCAAGTACGAGAGGAAACCGTATAAGATAAAACATGGCGAAACTCCCATCCCTAAAAACCATTGGATATCATCCATATCGATGTTTTCATTTCGCAACCCTACTTATTTTGTCGGTAGTCGACAAATTAACTAGATTTGGAAGCCTCATCCCCATAAAATCTAGAGCTATTCCGGATATCAGAAAAGCTATACTGAAATACTTTGCCTTGTATGGAACTCCTCAGCTAATAGTTTCAGATAACGAACCGGCTATAAAGTCCATTGAACTATGAGGCATACTCGCAGATTTGAACGTCCAACAATATTTTACTCCCGTTGATCGTAGTGAAACCAATGGCATCGTAGAACGCTTCCATTCTACAATAGCCGAAATATTTAAATGTAATAAACATAGGTACCCGAATGTCACTGTCAAAGAAATGTTCCTTATTTCCTGTACTCTTTACAACAATAGCATACATTCAGCTACCAACATGAAACCACGAGAGATATTCTACGGGATAAAAGACGACGAAGAAAGGCCATTGGATCGCGAGAGAATGTTAGAAGCTCGGAATAAAATCTATGACGAAGCTGTGCACCAAATCTCACAAATCCAACGTAACCAAAATGCTCAAAGAAACCAAATTCGGGAAAACCCCCCACCTCTGGATGTAGGTCAACTGGCGTTCACCAAACGACACGGAGTAAAAAACAAGAGACAGGATAACTTCACCCCCGTCGTAGTCGCCGAGGACGGGCAACAGACGTTCCTTGATGAAAATCAAAGGAAGTTACATAAAGAAGCCCTTCGTCGAATCAGAGAATAGGAATACTTCAAGTGAAAGGCTAACTATATACAATACTGTAAGAATATTCCTTTACGCAGAACGTACTGCTTGGACATATCCCAGCACTTGCTCAACTTTTCCAAGCTTAATTACAAATCGCAATAACTCCTAAACCAGATAGTCGACCTGCTAGCACTAATCCAATTAAACCCTATCACTATACAAATTCCATTCTAAATAATCCATCTTTGCTTTAAGCTATCGTCTTCTTCTTCTTCTTCTTCTTATTGGCATTACATCCCCACACTGGGACAGAGCCGCCTCGCAGCTTAGTGTTCATTAAGCACTTCCACAGTTATTAACTGCGAGGTTTCTAAGCCAGGTTACCATTTTTGCATTCGTATATCATGAGGCTAACACGATGATACTTTTATGCCCAGGGAAGTCGAGACAATTTCCAATCCGAAAATTGCCTAGACCGACACCGGGAATCGAACCCAGCCACCCTCAGCATGGTCTTGCTTTGTAGCCGCGCGTCTTACCGCACGTACTAAACCAGAATAAATTTAGTTATTTTTCACTAATAAAAGTTTTTCTAATTTTAGGACAACAATATGAAGGCTACCACGCTCATCATTTTCGCCGTGATCATCTCTTCATCTACAGCAAGATCCTCCCCTAGCATCCAAATAACCGATCTCCAACGAAATCCTGGTTTATTAACACTAGACATTGGGAAAACCTTTGTAAAAATTGGGAAGCATCAAATTTACCACACAATTGACTTGAAACGATACGAACCAATTCTTGCAAAGCTCGAAATTATCCTTCAAGGAATCAAAAGTTTTGAAAATTATACAGATATAACCAAAATGCTTGAGTCAAAATTTAGCAATACTCAAACTCTGTTTCACAACCTAATGCCAAGACATAGAAACAGACGAGGATTGTTCAATTTTCTCAGTTCTACTCTAAAACAAATTACAGGCAATCTGGACGATAATGATCTAATAAAATTTCGGAGAATATCAGAAAGTTAGAGTCCAATAACGAAATTTTGATAAACGAAAATAACGAACAAGTCCAAATCAATAGCCAACTTCAAGATAGGATGAATAGAATTATCAGACAGTTAGAAAAGGACCATGATCAAATCAAACGAAGTCTAATAGATTCACGAACTAGTTCAGGTGTAGCGAAAAATTTGATAATTCTACAAGACATTCTAAAACCAATATTTTAATTGATAATGTAAATGATCACTTTAGAACCATTTTTGAAATAGTACAGCTAGCCAAATTAAGAGTTATTTCCAAAGATATTTTGACTCCTGATGAATTAAAAATTATAATACAACAATTTGAAACCCAAAAGCTTAACGTAGAAACCGTAGATCAAATGTACGAATTCCTTGAAATAAGCAGCTTCCATAATGAAACTAAGATTATTTTGTAATTGAAATTCCCTCGCTCGAAACTCTTGCCTATAAAACTCTCTTACTAGAACCTTTGATAATTAAAGATAGGACGCTGAAGGTACCGGCAACCATAGCAATCATCAACGATTTCAATCTCTACTTCATCAACAAACCCTGCCAGGAAATAGGACGCAACCACATCTGTAGCTTGGAAAACCTTCAAAACTCGACAAACGATGGCTGTTTCTCAATGCTTCTCAACGGAAAACCAGCAAACTGCTCATTTAAGGAAGTAAGCCAAGTATCGGTGGTAAAACCATTAACCCCAAATCATTTGGTCGTCAAGCAAATCAAAAACCAAGAGATCATTACTTCTTGTGGAATACATAACAGAACTCTAACTGGCACATTTTTAATAGAATACCATAACTGTACTATCTATATCGATGGGTTGGAATTCACCAACAAAGAATGGTATAAAACAGGTCAGTTATCAATCGTTCCACTGGACGGTTTGGACATCCAAATTAAAGACCTAGAGCCTGAGATGAGTTTCGAAAAATCCACATCAACAATAGACATCATCTGGATTCTCTAAGAAAACCATGAATTCTGTCGTACTAACGTCAATGTCTTTATCAGGCGTCAGCCTGCTTGCCATTATAATCGCCATTTTATTTTATATGAGCAGAAAAATTTTCCATGAGAAGCAACGTGCCAAACCTACCGGAAACGAGGACGTTTCGGACTTCAAGGAGGGGCCAGTTACGGACGTAAATGCAACCAGAGTCAAATTGTTGGAACGGCAACTGTTAGCGTCCAACTCTAAGCTAGCCACATTGGACCGGACGTAACCGGAGACCAACACCTTGCACATTCCGCACCGGTGTTATTGGAGCCGCGACCGACACCCATGATTGATGGTTCTTGCCAGTATCAGCATAAAGTATTCCCCAGCTAGGTTCCATAATAATTAGTTAACAATAAAATTCATTCGTATTTCTTCACTCGAGCGGACAGGTCGATTGTTTAGTTTTTTTAAAAACGTATCTCGAACGACAAAAAACATAAGTCATGTAATAGGTATACAAAAAAGCGTGACAGAGGGGGGTCTAGAAATCCCGAAAAGAAGTGAACGTCTAATTTGAATCGCCCCTAAGGTTGATCAAGGCGACGATGGATCGGGTGATGTGCGTAGTTCGAGTTTCAGGAGCATTCTCGAGTCCCTTCGAAACACGCAGAGGGTTACGGCAACGTGATGGTCTTTCGTGTCTGCTATTCAACATCGCTCTGGAAGGAGTAATACCAAGGGATTGACACGAGTGAAGTGGTAAGATTTTCACGAAGTCCGTCAAGTTATTTGGTTTCGTTGACGACACTGATATTATGGCACGCAACTTTGAGAAGATGGAGGAAGCTTACATCAGACTGAAAAGTGAAGCTAAACGGATTGGACTAGTCATCAACACAAGTACATGATAGGAAGAGGCTCAAGAGAGGAAAACCTAAGCCACTCACTACGATGTTGTAATGGTGATAACGAAATTGACGTAAGTACTTTGGACTCCGCAAAACGCTCCGATCGAATAGAGTTCGTACCAAACTGACTATCTACAAAACGCTTATTAGACCGGTAGTTCTCTATGGACACGAGACCTGGACGATGCTCGTGGAGGACCAACGGAAAGGAAAAGCAAGCGCTGCGTACCATCTATGGTGGGGTGCAGATGGTGGACGGTACGTGGAGGAGGCGAATGAACCACGAGTTGCATCAGTTGTTGGGAGAACCATCCATCGTTCACACCGCGAAAATCGGAAGACTGCGGTGGGCCGGGCACGTAGCCAGAATGTCGGACAGTAATCCTTTGGTTCTCGACAACGATTCGACGGGAACAAGAAGGCGAGGTGATAAAAAAATGATCTGCGGTGATTGAATAGTTCACATTTACGAGGTGCACCGGCCCAGGGCCGAAAACCTCACAAATAAAGATAATAATAATAATAGTTCACATTTCGTGATGGTTCCAATGTTTAGAATGAACCAAACATCATTCAATTAAACAGTGACCACGTTAGATCGCTACTAGAATGATTAGCATAGCAAATCATGTCGTTCACATTGGTTACACTTGAGAGCTTTGATGACCCAGTTTTGTTTTGTCTACCATGCACAACATTATGTGCTTACATCCCACACGGATCCTGTAGACCATCGCATCTCGCGGCACGGAAACAACAAACCATTCCAGCGTGGGTGAACCCTTTGGAATGTGGATCCGGGCGAATTCATCCATGGATCGGGTCCGTTTCGGCCGCGCATGTCACCGCCAGATTCCGAGCTTCCCCGAGCATCACCGGTGCTGGGTGTGCATCCGTGTTTTGACAGCAACCTCCGAAATTGGTTCGTGCGACCGAGGAGATGGGCACAGATTTCGGCAGACTGCTGGACGCCAAAGCGGTTGCCGCTCGGTGTTCTCGCATCAGTTTCCCAGCATCCTTCAACCGTATCGAACGGAATTAGGGACCGGAACATTTCGAAGCGCGCCGAAGCTATGGGGCGGGTGTGCGTGGACAGACAGTAGTAGGCCTGGTAGTACTGCCGTCAACACCGTTCGCGTTCTGCGGCCTGTGTGAACTTTGGTCTCCACACGCGCTGCTCCGCTTAGTTGGGGTACAATTCGTGGCACGCTACGGCGAATGAGTTCCTGCCGCCGCTGACGCTGGATTACTTCGCGCATAGTTCAGTGAAAAAGGGAAGCACGTGAACAAGAACGAATACAGATGGTTGGCCGGCCGATACTCATGCTCATGATTTCGATGATGATGGTGATGAATAAAGAGAAATGAAGCATAAAACGATAGCATAAAAAAGAGGTTTGGCGTTGGTATGTTGTCTAGCGCGAGTGCCGCGGCCGGAAGTGGACCGTCGTCTGCGAAGTGTGATGGCAGCTGGCAATGGCCCTGACGTTAATCACCGTTCGTTCGAGGGTTTACGATGTTTTTTTTTCTGCGCGTGCCAGTGAAGAGCAAATAAGGTGCAGATGAAAAGTTTTGTTTGCTTTTTTGGCGGGTTTATTTTGCGTGTGGTTTCGTGGTAGTCCAGGCGGGACTTGACTGAAATATGTTCGCACATTGTGGTGATGTGGTCGAGGGCGAATAGCCCGTTCGGTTGCGCTTTTGAAGCCGGAGGAATGTAATTTGAAGCTTAAATTGAACAGAAAGCGGACGCTCGGCAGAAAAAAAATCGCACCCCAGCACTATGCATCATTGGTTTCTACTGGATTCTGTGGTGGATGGCAATAAAAAAGGATGAATGTGGGTGGTTCGACCGATTGGCATGCCCACTGACCGTGGATCACACAGCATTGGACCCGGGGGCGCACGTGTTGGGCTACGAGCTACGAAGCGAGTTCTTTTGTGTGGAATAATCCGGAAAATCCGGGGGTGAAATAATCGGAATTGCAACGGGAGTGCCGCCCAGCATCCCCCCCCATGTTCAGCTGTACAGTGTTACAAATGAACAGTCACAGAGTCTCTGATGGATGGTAAAGTGTTGAATCAGCTCGACCGTGGTTGGTTTGGAGAGAAAGAAGAGTGCGTGGAAAACATTTTTAATTAAAAATTTGAAGGACGCTTTGGCGAGGGATGCCGTTCGAGTAGGAATTACCGGCTCCGATATTGGAATAGCAAGGGCGGGTGAGTATTTTCTCGTTTTTTTTGTAGGTTGTGGGGGATAAACGAAATTAGCTGGCCGGCCATGAAATCGGTTGATGCGAATCGAATCAAACAGAGAGATAATCTAGTTGGCATGTGTATTTCGTTTTGTTTGACCCCATCAGTGATGCGTTGCGGTTTAGATTGCATTCAATTGTGGTTAGGCGTTGGTTTGGGGTGTTTAACAGCTGACCTGTTCCGTGTGGTTAAAAATGGATTGCGTTTTCCCTGGCTAAGGATTTAACTCATGTCATGGCGTGAATAACGCCCAGATAATTGACTAGCCAACTAGTCAATCATGTTTTCCTATAAGGAGACAATAATCCATGATGCTCTGCTTTTTTCAATGAATCGCCTGCTTTGAGCGTGCTTACAGCGGCACACTAGGAGTTAACTTTCGGAAATCAGTATGGCGAAAGGCATCTAAAGTTTAATATCTCGAAAATAAGCATTTTAATCGAAAATATATTTGGTAGGCGTAGTAGCGGACACCTTCCTACATAACTGGTACCAAATAGATTTGCGTGAAAAGTTCCTGCTGTTGAGAAAACCTGCGTTAGATGTCTTTCGCCATACAAACTTCAGGTGGTTAACTCATGCTGGCTATTTTTACATATACTTTAGCGCCTGGATACGGCAGCGGCTGTTAGGCAAACAACCGCTGTATCGGATTCATTATAATCTGCCCATATACAGGCTCGTTAAAATGTTTGCTCGATATAACTTATAAATCGAACAAAACTTTTTTTTTACGGCTGAGCCGCATAGCCGTAAAGGTGATAGAAACGGAAAATGGTTGCGGTGAACGGTGTATAGTGGAAAATTGGTAGCGTTTAGATTCACTTTCTTTCGAGATTCTTTGAATATGATCCGCTTAGCTTCTTAACCCAATAAATACCATAATCACTACCGCCACCGGTCATGCCCTTAAAGACAGTTATGAAAATAGAAGGAACTTAAGCATGTGCTATTCGCTATTTAGAGTCTGTGTTTACCTCTGCGTCTCCACAAAAATCACAGGAGGTAACATTTGTTATTTAGTAGGTATCCCTGGGGCTGGATTCACAATGATAACTGAACAACAATTATTGTTGACAGGAGGCCAGAGTCAAACATATTATTGATTGAATGAACAATAAATAACAACGATACGTTTGAACGATTCAACAGTCACTCGATTGATTTAAAAATATTTATTGCTTATTCAATACTATTTTCACGTTCGAAATAAAAATAAACTTTTTATGGCGGAGTTAGACTTTGGCACGATGGACCACATGACCTGCCGAATTGCATATCTTCTCTAAAATTTTAAAATATACGCCAACATTTTTCCGAAAAATAAAACCGTCAATTTTAATAAACTCTGGAGAACTCTCGGAAAAACTTTCAAAACTCCCGGAATTTTCAGAATATTCAGAGGAATTCTTACACGAGTTCCTGTGAACAATCTCAAAGGAGTTCCCGAAGTAATTTATAAAAGATTTTTCAGAGATTTCAAGGGATTTGATCGGGAATTTACTTAAATATTTTTTGAGTCTTCTTCTTCACTCTTGGACATTGTTTCATTCACTTGGACATTGTTTCCTTCGGAAATTCCTTTGTAAGTCTCACCAGAAAATCCTTCGAAAATTCCTTTAGTAAACCATACAACATTTCCTAAGAAAATATTTCCGGAATTCCTGCAGGAGTAATTCCGGATTTTTTTTTCATAAGGGGTTTTCCGGAAATTCATTACAGAACGGCATACGGTAAATCCCCACACCTTTTTAAAAATCGATATTTTTCCAAAACAATACATTAAATTGAAACACTTTATAGGGCACGTCAACAAATTACGTCACGCGTTTAGGGGGGAGGGGATCTAAAAAATCGTGACTAAACGTGACAGTGGGGAGAGAGGGGATTCTCTGGCAGTAAAACACTTTTTCAAAAATAATAGATAATCCAAATATAGTGTAACGGTACCAATAGTGGAGGTATTAGTAGATCCACAAAAGAAAATATTAAAAAAAATTGATAATTATGGGAAATTTTCAGCTTTAATATCTTAGCCAATAGATAAACTAATAAATTTGCTAACAAAAATGAGATTGATGTCATCTAACATCAACAATTACCAAATATTGCTTGCACCACTATGGGTACACTGTTCCTTTAGTGGCGGTAAAAATTAATTTCGGTTCCCATAGTGGTGCTATCCATTGATTTCTTATGGGACTCGCCACTATTGCACAGTGTTTTTTGCCGTGTTTTTTTGTGTTTTAATAGCATCGTTTCTGTTGATTTTTTCGCTGTAGTTTGTTTGGAGAAGACGTTAGATATGAAAAAATCCCTTTTTTGAGAAAATCTGTAAAATGATTAATCCACCTAAAAGTGAAATAAAAATTTTGCTTAACCATCGAAACCAGATATGAGCCTAGTGTCTTCAGGAAAGTTGTAGCGGATGGTATTTCAAGCCACTTTGCCAAAGACACCCCATACCTATGACTTATATAGTACGAGATATGTGACATTTTCTATGGAAGGTACCTGAAATCAGTTTTTTGAGCATAACTTTTTTTCTAAGTTTCAGGCATTTTTACCACTTTCTACAAAGTTGTTTGGCTAACAAAAATACACGTTTTTGTGGAACATTACGAAGCTCTATCTCTTAAAAATCTCTTGAAAAGTTATTTGAGAAAATGTGTTTTTTCTGGGGGTGTTTTAGAATTGTGTAACTTGTTCCATCGTTCTTGCAGTTAAGACGTCACCCATATATGGAGGATCTGGTAGAAATATATTTTGGTGGGACAATATTTTTGAACGGCAGTTAAGAACGGCGCTAAGTTTACAATCAGGGTTCGTAATGCTCACTCAATCTCAGGAGCACAGGATGCTCCCTCACGAACATTTTCGGGGAGAAATCACTTTTCGGGAAAGAAAAACAGTCTGGAGAATGATAATCATTTTTCGCTCACTTTGATTGCCGCCAAACGTTGGTTTGCTCTTTTTCTTTCATATTCGAGTCTTCTCGTGGCACCATAAATGCAAATGGTAGTAGCTTATGTAGAACAAATAACTTAACGCTTTCATACAGATAGCGTGGTGGTGTGGCTAGAGTAAGCTCATCCCCAAAGCTATTATTAATACTATTCTGGGTTCGAATCCCGGCGCGGCCATACAATTTTGTAATTGTTCTGCGATAATTCTCGCAAGAAGTGAGTGAGAGGTAAAAGTGATAACACGAAAAAGGATTTTCATCTGATAGGCAAGATTTTCGTTTATCTTCCCAGGCTAATTCTGGAGAAAAGATTGATTGGTGACAGATGATCCTCAACATAAACAACGAAAAAAGATTCTCTCTTGGACCGAAAAACGCTTGCTTTGGTCTCATTGAAACGAAAAGTCAAAACCCTGTTTACAATACCTCCGCCGGAATATTATATAAAAAACATGAATAGATAACCAGTTCACGTTATTTTACTACGCTTGGAAGAATTTCGAAGCAAACTAGCAAAATCGCTAGATTAGTTGCCAGTTGGGTCGGAATAATCAAATCTAAGAAGTGTGGTTACGATACGTAACATTATTTATATTTGGAGATCTATTTTACTCCCTCTCTGCCCATCATAATATTTTGCCAAATAGCTTCCTCTACATATAGAAATAAACCTTGTAAGTTTCAGCCAGATGCAGAAACATCGATGAAGTTGCGATTCTCACAAACTGGCTTGCAAACAAATAGTGCAGTGTGCAGAAACTTATAATTTGATTGATTGTTCTTCGGCGCACTGAAATAAGTTTCAATAAATTTTCAAGTTAGAAAGGAAATACGTCATGTTTTTATACTAATGTATATTCTGCTTGAGCTCACATATAAAAATTTATGAATTTTTGACATTTTATTTTAACAAGACTATTTTACCCAATTTACCGAAATTGCTCATTTGCCGTTAAGAATAATTGTTTTTTTTTCGCATAGCTGTAAAAGCAACATCAGTATCGGTACCTACAGTAATTGTAGCTTATTCAAAAATATCAACAAGCACTTTCGCCGAATCCGTTCATTTTTGTTTCAGTGTGCGAAAGACGTGCTAATGTTTAAGGCACTTAGGGCCCATTCACAAATTACATAACGCTTTAGGGGGTGGGAGGGTGTCTGTCCGAGCGTTACGGCCCATACAAATTTTAGAACCCTTCCATAAAAAACACGTTACGAGGGGGTGGGTGGGGGTTGAAAATGGTCTATTTCAGCGTTATGTAATTTGTGAATGAACCCTTATTTTGGTCCTATTTTACTTCTGTTGAAAATTGTTCTGCAAATAGTTTGCTATCTAATATAGATCAGCGAAGGATATACGTATCTATTGAGACGAAAAATATAGATGAATTGAAAGGAAGAAGACATAGTGTTTTTAAACTTATGTATTTTCTGCTAGAACTCACATAAAAAAATTGATGTATTTTTTGACATTTATTTTTAAAAGGATATTTTACCCTACACTCCCCTAATCAAAATCCTGATTTTAAATTTCTACTTAGACAAAAACGTTTGGACAGTTTTCACCAGATCGGAAAACATCAACATAAGTAGGGTCGAAATTTATGCGAACTTTCTTTTGAATCACTTATCAACTTATCATATAAGAGCACGTTTTGCCTTTCTCGTATACTAAGTATACGGAAAGGCTATAGAACTGCTCCAAAACCGAACTTTTTATAGAAGGCTCGGAGACCCATAGTGTTATATACCAATCGACTCAGCTCGACGAATTGAGGTGATGTATGTGTGTGTGTGTGTATGTGTACAAAAATGTGAGGCACGTTTTTGGGAATTTATCATTATCCGATTTGCTCGCAACAAGTTGCATTCGACGCGGAATGCAGTCCCATTGGTTCCTATTTAAAATTAGATCGATTGAACTTTGCGTTTCGGAGTTATGGCCAAAAAACTGTTTTTACGTGCAAAAAAAAAAGCAAAATGCTGCTATCTGGATTCGAACTCGTGATCTCTCGATCGGGAAGCGGCTACTACACCACAGCACCATCAATACACATAGCATGTGACAAGATACATACAAATATAAATCATCGAATTGGGCATATATTCATTACCTCTATAAGTATCAGAGTTTATCCTGCTAGGGTACCGATTCCTATACTGGAAGTATTAATGGATCGAGAAAAGAAAATATTAGCTTTGACCGTTGGTTATTAAAATATATAGTTTCAATAGATTAACTTAGAGCAAGACTGCCGGTGGTGAGTATAAGCCGTTTGGCAGCGCAGTATCATTAATTGACACTTTTCCGGTCGCTACTAAACGTGCTGCTAAAACAGTAGCGCAGCGGACAGGTGATCAAATTTGGTAGCGCGATAACAGCGCTGCTATTTGATGAACTATTAAACGTCACCTGTACGGAATGCAGCCACCAAAATGATAACCGAAAATAGTGACCAGTGCGAAAAAGAGTGACTAAACTAAAATGACAGCGCTGCGAGGATGATCAAAACACTCGCGCCCAGTAATGATGCTCTAATAGATAAACTATTGAAATCGCATGGACGCTGTTACTTTAATTGAGATAAAAGTAGATTCACTATTGATTCGAGGATGTTACTGCAAAATTATATTGGTATAATTGCATAATTACATCCAAACTAGTAGACACATATGTGTATAATAATGGGAAGTATCAATAAGAACCCCTCAGGTTACGGGTGCCCTATGCAAATTACTAAATAGTAATTTGGGGTGATTTTTTTACAATAGGGTATCCGTTCAATAATTAAAAATCCTCTTCTCTGCTAAACGTTAGACATAACTTTTCTCATGTCTTATTGCTATCAAGCGCTAAGAAAAGCACAAATACCCTATATAACAGCCTGTAAATACTCCTCAGTCCTCATATAGGGTAAAGTGCCCAATAGTGGACCCCCAACCAATAGTGGACCCTCCAGCCATTTTTGCATTATTATTGCACAATGTAAACATTTTTCTATGAAATTTTATCGGGAGAACCTACCTTACAGTCCCATGATTTGATTAAATGCATTGGAAATGCTATGGAAAGTAAAATTAAATGATTTTTCACAATTCTATAAAAAATAAACACGAGAGTGTTCATTATAGGAATATTTTAGGGGTCCATAATAGGGAAGAAGAACGTCCCGAAACGGAACATAAAAATCAAATGAAGTGTCGACTATAGGGAAGCAAATTCCTATTATGGACCCTCAGGGGGTCTACTATAGGGCGAACTCAGTCAGACTTTAAAATGTTAATTTCAACGAATAACGTCGTGTATTTGAGTGTTTTATGTATGTATCGTGAAGAGGAGATGCAGAACTTGGTATTAGATGTCAAGCAGAATTAATATGTTGAAAATTTCTACTCATGACAAAAAGAGCAAAATGTCGCTACTAGGGGGTCCACTATTGGGCATTTTACCCTAGCAATTTCAAAAAGCATCGTGCTTTGTTTAACACGTTCAACGCTCTCCCGTTCGAATGCGCCTAAAAGAAGGAATGGCAATGTGCTGTCGCGCAGTGGTGGTCCCCCATACAAATGCTCGACTAAACCTACGATTGCGCTTAAAATTTAGCAACAGTAATTTTGTAACGCTGAATTCATTTTGAAATTTAAATAGTTATCCGACATATGCTATGCTATCCAAAGACTTCCGGAAGCCGAAGACTTAGGATCACAGCAGCGTCTTAATTCTAACCTTGAAAAAGTAAATTTCCCGCTTTGGTGCAGCAAGGCGCAATTCGCCAAACTAACCACTGTTAAGTGACAAAATATATATTTCAATGCATCATATCAGTTCTTTCCGAATCTTTCCCGATACAAAATTTAGTCAAATTTAATTTTCCCATACATATATGTTACACCATCAACTTGAATCAAGTCACCAAAAATTAAATTTACCAACTACAATTAACAAATTGAGGAATTATCATTGACTAAATGTGCAAAATTAAAATAATATCAGCTTCACGAAAGAACGATTTGTTTTGGGTTTTGTCTGGGTTTCCGCCACTGTGGATCGGTCGGCTTAACCATCGTAGCATCAGCGGCAAGCCGTGCCTCTGTTCTATTTTTACGCATATGCATGCATCATTCTTTGTGGCGTTCAATCAGCATATGGGAGCGCAGCTGGTGTGCGGAAAGACGCGGGACGTATGCGCATTCGCTTCAGTCTCTTGCCGTCGGATGAATATTGCCGAAGGAAACATCACCAACACACATCGCATTGCGTGCGGCAATGTTCTATTTTTAGCTCAGCTAGGTTGAATGTTGATCCGAGCAAATGAGATTTGGGGAAACTGGTTCATGAGTATGTATTACGGAAAAAAAGAATATTCTGGATAGCTCCCCGGAAATAACGCGCAGAGGGAAATCCCCGGTATCAATTCCTTGGATATAGCGTCTGCTGCACAATAAACTCGCTTGCTTCTAATTTTATTGAATAATTATGTCTTTTTCTATTCAGTAAAGCATATTTTCTTTTGTGCATTGAAGCAATAGAATATAATTTCCTACATATGTTTACTGTCTATTGAATCTCGGTAGGCAAGTTTGATTACTGCCAAGATAAATCAAAAGCTATTTTGTTTCTGCTAACAATCATTAAAGAAAACTGTTGAGTACATATCGATTCTCAACTTATGTATTTATGTTTCATTTCCTACCTCCATCATCTAAAGTTTAGACCTGAATTCTTTCAAATATTCCAAATAATCAGATGGATTCAATTATAGAAATGCCATGAATATAAATATAAACAATACACAGCATTAGGTTCCATTGATTATTAGCATGGAAAATATTAAATACAATTTTTTTTTAAAGGCGCTTGAATTTTCTAGTATTCAAAATTTGTCTTGCAATGCGTATTATACCACACACCTAGAAAATATGAGTTTTGAAAAAAAAAGATGGCTTACACGAGGATCGAACATAAATCCTCTGAATGAGAGCCTATCACGTTACCACTGAGCTATCTTTGTTTCTTGAGATGTTGGTGTTCGAAGAACAAGAGGCTACGCGATTTGCAATAAATAACTATTTCACTACATCAAATCAAGACATAAGCTGCTTGTGCATACGTGCGGTAACGCACCGGGTGCTGTGCTTTGGTTCGGTGGCATTATAATCTGAACCGATAAAAAGTTTAGTTATATCGGAATATAAGTCATGTTCGGGATTTGAGTCAAAACGGTACGATTGAGTTTACGTCAGGTGCTTTTGTGTCATTTCATTCAAATAAGTCACATGTAATATTCCTATTGTTTTGGTGCGCAGGGAAGCAACTTCATAATCAATTTCAACATTTTATTTTGAATCCTCTGTAAATGCATTCTTCCTGGCGTTGCAGCAAATAACCCATATTGGCACAGTATATGTAAAACATGGCTGGCATAACAATTAGTTTGTAAATCAAAAATATATTTTAAGATTTTGATTTTCTATGAATATTCACTTACTATATTTGTACCTTTTTGCTTGCATACCTTCTGTTTGGTTTTTGATAGTTAATTCATTCATGCTATACATAAGTCCTAAATCTTGGATCGCTAGACCAAATAATTGGAACCCCGTTCATAGTGACAGCATGTCTGTTAGAAGAATTCAAATAAAAAGCACTCGGATTATGTAGGAGAAAATGAGTTTTGGTAGGCTTCGGAGAAAATTTTCTATTTTTGGAAGTCAGTAGAAAAAGTATTCAAACTTTTCTATAATCCAAGTATGTTTTAGATAATTTAATAGTCTTAGTTCGATCATTGACAAACTACAATGACTCATTCCAGAGGTTAAATGTCAAAACGTGTTACAGCAGAGTTCTAGTGCGATTATTTTTCAACAGATCTGCCTAATAGTTTGTTGTTTTAATTCAACTAATAACAGAGTTAAAGCACTAGTTCTTCTTCTTCTTCTTCATTGGCATTACATCCCCCACTGGGACATTGCCGCCTCGCAGCTTAGTGTTCATTAAGCACTTCCACAGTTATTAACTGCGAGGTTTCTAAGCCAAGTTACCATTTCTGCATTCGTATATCATGAGGCTAACATGATGATACTTTTATGCCCAGGGAAGTCGAGACGATTTCCAATTCGAAAATTCGAAAAAAATTCGAAAAAGCCACCCTCAGCATGGTCTTGCTTTGTAGCCGCGCATCTTACCGCACGGCTAAGGAGGGCACTAGTTACTAATACTAAATGATAACAAAATTTCGATCAGTCTGTATAATAAGTTACTGCAACTAGCGCTACAACTCTGTTATTAGTGCAATAGAAACAACAATTAGGCAGAGTTGTAGAAACCTTCGCTCTAGAAGTCCTCCACATATCACTTTAACCTCTGGAATGAGTTATTGACAAACTACTAAATTATCGAAACTATATTACTAAATGATCGAAAACATCCTTGCTATAATCCATAACAAATTACACGAAGGTAAGCAACGATTTTCGATTTTCCGATATATGTTATCATTACGATATAAAGTATTGCACAATATGAGCTCAAGAATGCTTATTTTGGTAACACTAGCTCTGTCACGCGTTATCTACCAGATTTTGTGCTTGAATCGTTTACCTGTAAAGAGTGATCTGTGATACAAATTTTTATACTATGCCTGAAACTCGATTTGTGCAATTGCACAACCTCATCACATTTTCCGGGCACTTAACCTCATCCGATTTGCTTGCAACAAATTGCATCCGGCAGCAATTATAACAAATGTGAATTTTCAATTCAATCTATCTTTATTTACGAGATCTTCGACCCTAGGCCGGTTCATCTGGTATAAATAAATGTGAAAAATAAGTCTTATTCACCAATTGTTATTTTATAGACTTTTCATATATGTTTATCAACTATTTTGAAATAGCGAGAAAGGCATCATCACTGCTAGGTGGATTAATCAGGGTTTTTTTTCCAAAGCTTTTCATTATCGAACTACGAGTAACAAATGATTGTGGTGACCCATTTTGATGGACCTGGGTGGCCACCGAAGGTCCTCCAGAAGATCCGGAATATCCGTAAAAGTCAATTTAAGAAACACATGATAGAAGAGCACGGTTCTTTCCAAAGCTTTTCTTCATTGTACTTTGAGTACCGTCTACGGGGGTGTCATTAGGCCAAAATGTGATACTCTCGAAGTAAATGTTACAAAGCTCTAGTAGTTAATATTGGAATCAAGTTGTAATTAATGGCAGCAAAGAGGTTCAACTATGATAAAAGACAACCTGAAATTTTCTTAAATTTTTAGGGTAACAATATCAGGTCGAAAACGTGAAAAAATCGGGTCAAAAACGAGAGAAAATCGAGGGTAGACAAAATCGCGAAGTGACAAAACCGGGTCGATACTGTATTATTAAGCTAACATGACTTTTATGCCCAGAGAAGTCGAGAAAATGTCCAACCCAAACATTTCCTAGACCGGACCTGGAATCGAACCCCGCCACCCTCAGCATGATCTTGCTTTGTAGCCGCGAATTTTACCACACGGGAAAGGGGAGCCCCGCAGAAAGCATCACAACAACCGTCATGAGATGATCAATACTTAGAATAACAAACAGTTTTCAAAAGATCGTGTTCTAGTAGAATGAGTATCAAGTGTTGACCAATCCGTAGGAACTTTAGGCGGACATCCAGTGATCACTTAAGTCATGTGTATGGATCACGAGAGGGCCTTCACTGGCCATTCAAGTCCATAACTGAGGGTCACGACAAAAATGTCTTGCTCAGATTGCGATAATAGATTTTTTGTAAAACCATGCTCCTATGATTCGAGATTCGTTAGTTTGCAGCTTTTAGGAATATTACGGGCATTATTCATGAAGGAGGCTAAGCCCCCCCTAGAATTTATTTAGCCCCCCTAGGATTTTGAAGCTTTTTCTAGATACAATACCTTCATTGAATAAAATTTCAAAAATCTAAGTGCAGACTGAAAAATTGATACCGAGTTATGGTTATTCTTTCAATCTCCGCAAGTTCTATAGATAGTTTTCAAAGGTTTTGGAGTGTTTTAAACATCTCTTATGAGCTAAAAAAGTTTTTATAAACTTTTTTTCATCTGCTTGTCACCTTTATTTAAAAAAGGGGAAGTCGACGAAGAGAATCCTCTCTTGCGACATTCGCTCTTTTACCAGATACAGCGTGAGATGAAAAAATAACTAAATCTGCTTTTTTTTATAGAGGTACGAAACGCCTATCATTGGTCTGTCTTAATGATCTGCGACAGGTTGGCTCAAGCAATCATATTCAAACATACGTGGTTGTAGCTAACAATTCGAGAATATATTTACATCGTTTTTAAAAGAGGTCGATAAGGAAAGAATCATGAAAGAATTTGTCTCTAAAAGTCGAAAGCTATCTGTTTGAATTGTAACTATTAAAAAAGACAATATTTGAAGAATGTTTTTTGTGAAGAATGTAATTTTATAAATTGATCAATATAAACATAATTAGAACACTATTATATTCATTTTATTCACAATTAGTGTATATATTCCGAACATCTGAATAAAATGGGGCTCAAGCCACCACTAGACACACAGCCAAGTTACGCCAATGTTTGTTACTCAGTGTTCGATAATCAAAAGCTTTGGAAAAAACCGCACCCTTTTATGATAAGTTTCATGAAATTGCCATTTTTACGGACGTTCCGGATCTACTGGAGGACCTCCGGTGGCCACCCAGGTCCACCAAAGAGGGTTACCACAATCATTTGTTACTCAGAGTACGATAATGAATAGCTTTGAAAAAACGCGCACTTCTAGGATGAGTTCCATGAATTGACAATTTTTACGGACGTTCCGGATCTTCTGGAGGAACTTCGGTGTCCACCCAGGTGCATCAAAATGGGTCACCACAATCATTTGTTACTCGTAGTTCGATAATAAAAAGCTTTGGAAAAAGCCGCCCTCTTCTATGATAAGTTTCATGAATTGACCATTTTTACGGACGTTCCGGATCTTCCGGAGCACCTCCGGTGGCCACCCAGTTCCACCAAAATGGGTCAATACAATCATTTGTTATTCAAAGTACGATAATGAAAAGCTTTGGAAAAACGCGCACTTCTAGGATGAGTTTCATGAATTGACAATTTTTACGGACGTTCCGGATCTTCTGGAGGACCTTCGCTTGCCACCCAGGTCCATCAAAATGGGTCACCACAATCATTTGGTATTCAAAGTACGATAATGGGAAGCTTTGGGAAAAAACGCGCACCTCTAGGATGAGTTTCATGAATTGACAATTTTTACGGACGTTCCGGATCTTCCGGAAGACCTCCGGTGGCCACCCAGGTCCATCAAAATGGGTCACCACAATCATTTGTTACTCAAATTACGATAATGAAAGTTTCATGGGGCCCTCCTTAGCCGTGCGGTAAGACGCGCGGCTACAAAGCAAGACCATGCTGAGAGTGGCTGGGTTCGATTCCCGGTGCCGGTCTAGGCAATTTTCGGATTGGAAATTGTCTCGACTTCCCTGGGCATAAAAGTATCATCGTGCTGGCCTCATGATATACGAATGCAAAAATGGTAACCTGGCTTAGAAACCTCGCAGTTAATAACTGTGGAAGTGCTTAATGAACACTAAGCTGCGAGGCGGCTTTGTCCCAGTGTGGGGATGTAATGCCAATAAGAAGAAGAAGACGATAATGAAAAGCTTTGTGAAAACTGCACTCTTTTAGGATGAGTTCCATGAATTAACCACTTTTATGAATGTTCCGGATCCTCTGGAGGACCTCCGGTGGCCACGCAGGTCCATCAAAATGGGTCACCATAATCATTTGTTACTCAGAGTTGGATAATAAAAAGCTTTGGAAAAAACCGCGTTTTTCTAGGATGAGTTCCATGAATTGACCATTTCTACGGATGTTCCGGGTCTTCCGGAGGGACACCGGACCGTGAAATAACCAGGAATTGTGTTGATCCATGGAAATGAACAATGGCTACATTCTATTGGGATTATTGCTACGCAAATTAATGCGCATTTCCAAAATCACCCTTCGAAAGGCAAAAAATCACGCCAAAAATTGGCCTAAGAATCTATGTTTCTTAATAATCGATTCCTGGGAACCAGAATGGCCAAATTACAAAAATCTGTCCGTAACGACATCCGTGGATTCCATACCTTCAATTTGGTTCCAAAAGATTGAGAATCGGTTCGAAAATGAACTTTTGGGAGCGAATTCAATTTGGGGTCATTTTTGACCCGCTAATGCACAATGTGTCACTTTTTGTTTTTGGGGCGTTCCTAGAGGTCGCTGAAAGCTGGTTATCACCCAAAAGTTTTCATTTCCAAAGGTTAGGAAAAGTCAGAAAATTTCAACGCCCTATCTCACTTGATTACAAAGCTACAGCGTTTTTAAATCATATCTGGGCCAAAATAGACCCCAATGCACTAGGAAGGTTAAAAAGAACCCATATTTTTTTAAGTCTTTTTCTGCCCTCAAAATTTAAATCAAAAACGAGCAGTTGGTAATGTCAATGACATAACCACGAAGTGGACGTAGGACCTGACTTGACCATATGCCTTGAAAGATACTTAAGGCTCTATAAACCGTAATCAATTTGATGATGAAGATGATTTTGTTCTCATTCGCACTAATACTAATGCAATTTTAGCAAAAATTCAATATTTCACTGCTATTCACCAACTTACCTCTGTCAACGTATATTCATGGTATTTTCATAAGAATTTTTCACTCACCTAGCTAATTAATTATTATTTAATTGACTGAAAAGCGCCTAAAACTGCTTTTTTCCTAGACAAATTTTCGTATACTAATTGTACACACACCAACTCCGAACGATCGAAACACACCCATACACTTATTTTGAACATGCACTCAGTTTTTCACTTGTTCTTTTCTCGCCGTTTTCTTGATTTTATCACAACTTAACATAATTCACTACCTAACTTTCACTTTTGTCTTTGATGTTGAACACCAATTTCTTCACTTCATGTCGAAAAACCAACGAAAACTGCTTTAAAAAATTTGAAGTGAGAGGCAAATTTGACGGCCGTATTGTGAATGTTGCAAAATAAGGAACGCCCAAATTCACTACCGCATTAGGTGAAATAGTGCGCTCAAAATCACGGCAAAGCAACTTAGAAATATCAAAACAATACATCGAATATGCTAGTCGACACGCAAACAACTTTATGCATATACAAGAAAAGAATCATCATTTTATCGTTGCCAGATTTATTTAATCAAATAATTATTGCGGTTTGTCGAATTAATCAAATCAACCAAAAAAAAAGAAAAGATTATGCAAGTTTCTTTTGGCAGGGTGGAGAATGGTTGACATTTAATTTTACCGTACCATTCATCCTGCCATGCAGCCAAAAAAAAAACAAAACCACGGCCGCCGCAGCAGTAGCCACGACCAAGCAGACGACAGCACAATCAATGTTTTCGTAGAATTATTTCTCAACGTATAATCGGTTTTGGTGGCAAATATACATTTCATTATTCCTTACTCATTTTACAGATTAGAATTAATAAATCAGTATCGGTGGCTAGCACTCTTTCAAGGCTGTGTGCCACAGCCTAATTCAACTCGATTCTGTTCTATTTGGACTGCGCACAAGAAAGTGTGGATGGATGACAGGAGACTCACGCAGCAGCAAACAGTCTGCGGATGAAGAATAAAAAATACATAATTTCGTCTTACATTAATTTGGGAAACTGTCTCAGTGTGCTCGGTGCACAAAATTTTACCGGATAAATGTAAATATTCGGAGAATCAAAGTGTTTTACTGTACTTTCCCCAACACTGTATGTTGAAAGCCCAATGGTGTATGAAGAATTTTAAAATAAGTTTCCATATAATAAATATTTCATAAATGCTCAAAAATAAACATTTTGTTGCATCTGGCAACTTTATGTAGCAGCTGACAAGCTTTTACCACCCCATTTCCACCCACCTCAAATTTTCGTCACTTTTTCGTACTAGTTGCCTCACCAATACTAACAAGCAATAACGTCATTAATTTTCAAAACAGAGTTACGGAGTCTTGAGCCTTAATATTTATGTCAAATTATCTCACATAATCTAATTTGGAAAAAAAGTCGGCGATAACAGCCCCAATATTACTATTTCAATAATCCACAATAGGAAAAAAAGAGATATTTTTGGCCAAAATTACCTTGCCCGATCAAGAGAAAAAAGTTTGTCATTCTTTACAGTGATGGGAAATGTCAAAAAAATGTCATGGCATTGCTATTACTAATTTCGTAATAACTTTTTCCAAAAGTCATTTACAGTTCGAATTTTTTGATTAACATGTAGTACTTAAAGGGTCCTAGAACTTTGTCGAACAGATCATTGTTCTAAATACAAAGTGTGAGCCATGAGAGCGAGATTAAAAAATGTCACGGAATGTCATGACATTAATGTCATCTGACAGTAATTCGGCTCTCACGCCGCCAATATCTTATTTAGAGAAATTACCTATTAGAAAAAGTTTTCGGGTCATTTGAGGGCTACATGTTTATATGGAAACCATAATTGTAAATTACTTGTGAGAAAAGTTATTAGCAAGTTAGTCCCATGACATCGATATGACATTTCCCGTCACTTAACCAATATTTTGAATTCAAAACTTCATCCTTTTGGTATATGTCAGCGTTGTATACCATTCTTTGGCAACACATTTTCATCAACCGACACAGAAAACTACGTAAGTTAGTTACAGTTACGTAAGCATTTTTCTTGGTTTTTCGGACCCCCATCCTCCCCTTGTTAGATTTTCCTAACGTAACTAGTGAACGACCCCTTATTAGTACTATCAATTTTATCCGTGGTCCTTACGTTTTTCGCTCTAACAGCTCTCATTCTTGTAGAAATATTCCTAGTTGAGGCTGAAGGGAACCAGCTGCTCATGATTATGTTATCGAAATCGCTTTTGGAATTGGGAAGCTGAAATAATGTTCGGAAAGGTTAGAATAAAAAAAACCTTTTATAGCAGAAACTTGTCCATAACGGACATATATTCCATGTAATGAACAAGATAGATATAATAATTATAATTTTGTCTTCGGTAAATTATACTGAGAATATCATAATCCTTTTTGGAAAATTTATAAATCTTTATGGAGAGTCAATTTTGCTGCTACTTTGAAATAAGTAATGGGCGGTTGATTTCATGACCTCGAGCTGCCGTCATTCCCGTTCCATCGTAATTCGATCTCTAACTGCGGTGAAAAGTTTTCCCAATTTTTTCCTCTTATTTGCTGACTGCGCTGTACCCTGTTCTGTGTAAATCAGCTTCACTACTGGAAGGGCGGCCGTATGCTAAACGAATTTATTGCTGGGAAAAGTTTGATATTCAAATCTCATTTCACACTAGCCGAAAAGAAGATTGAGGACCATTCGTTCGTTCGCTGGAAAATGGAAACATCCGAAACATCTAGCCGAGAAATAGGAAAAGGGTTTATGTCGAGAAAAGTTTGTGCTGGAAAAGTTTTTGCATATTTTTTTCTATCGCTGCTGCCGGTCCAGAGTCCAGTTCTGCTGGGTTGCGGTGAGATCTCCTGGGTCCGAAGAGCTTTCAGTTGCCCGCAATATTCGATTAGTCGGAAGACGGGATTTCCTGCCAAAGCCGGGTGGATTTGCTGGGGAAGAGTTTAGATAACAAGTTGGCGTTCAAATCCAAAATTGCATGTGATTGACCTATGGCTTTGTAGGTTGTATGGTTTTTTTTTGTAATTCCAGCAGGATTTATTTATTTTTGGTAAGCACCATTTGGTTCAATAACAGTATGTTCAACATAACCGAAGCAAAAGAAAATAAGAAGCGTAAACTTGGCATCACATGCACAACTTAACTACAAAATACTGAAGCATAAATCAAACACGGTAGCATTCGAACTGTTGTTTGAAATAACGAAATTATTATTGAATACTTCATCGGTATCAAGACAATAATGACCAGTTATGATTGCTTGGTAATTTGGTAATTTTGTAATAATAAGGGGGCCAATGTTCAACAATATACCAAGAGACTATCTTCTGTAATTTGTTTTCTTTGTTTTATTAATGATTTATTAATCCTACTCACTACCATTGAAGAAACGGCGTCTTCAGCATGGCACATATTTTTACTTTTACTATGAAATAAAATAAACGCCTGCGTTAACATATTCCGACAAACGACAATTTCATAAGCCAGATTAGAAAAAGTGACCCCTCAAAACGTTCTACAATTGGATTTGAGTCATAAATTTTCCTACCGCAAATGAAAACCTCAAAATCTGACAACCGTAAATAAATCGGAGAAAAGGTAACGAAGGAGAAATATTATCCCCAGACTCCGGAAACAGACACGCAAAGCACTTGTTTCACTTCCTTCCTCCTGTTTGGAGCTTTGCGGCCTTGCGGAAGCGCGCCAAGGAATTTGTTAAAAGGATTAGATCCTAATAACTCCCCAATAAAATAAGCTTTGACAGTTAGATTGATGGTCACGTTCTACGATTCGCCACAATAATATTCCATCCGCACGACCCTGTCGTGTGCGTGGCGGTGCTGTTTATGTTATGGAAGGCGCCAATTGCCACGTAAAGTCGTATTCATATTCCGCACACCATTGAACCGAACGTCCGTCTTTATTTGTTTAGGTCCCACGCGGCAAAGGAGGCCGAAAAAGTTTCCGTTACCACAGAGACCATCATCCTTCGGTTGTTGGCCATCCAATGAATGGTCATTCCACGATGCGGGCACAGTGGCCGATAACTAGACAATTTACATAATTGAAGTTTTATGACTAACTTTGAAAAAAATGGCAATTTTCTGAATTCCCGATTGTAGTAGTTTCATGAACACAGATTGCCCCTAAGGAACTCAAATTTTTTTAAGCTTATTTAATTTTAAACAAAAATTCGAAAAGTGCTGTTTTTCAAGACTAGACTAACGTTTTCCCGATTTTGAATAAACATAGGGTAAATTTTGCAGACCGCTCCACACGTGCAGCACTTTTTCGGTATTTGGTAAATAAGGTAAAGGCTCCAATAAGAGTTTGCAGTAGCCATCGAGCAAGTAAGTACAGTGCGTGTTTTAGTCGTCGGGAAAATAATAAAATATCTATTTGGTATTCGGTGGCTCATGGACATTTGACCGGCCCAACTTAGTATGGGCAGAAAAAAATGTTGTCGAATTCCACGGGACAGGATTGCGTATTTGGGTGAGAAAATCAATCTCTCCAAATTTCAGCCCAATCGCTTGTTGCATAAGCTGGCGCAATTGATTTGAAGTTTGTATTCAGCCAAAATACATAGGAAAATACACCTCCATCAGATCTGGAAATTGGTTCTAATTGCTCGATTGAGCTCAGAATTGCAAAAACGGAAATTGGTATGCTACAGAAAAATTTCACAGAACATTGTATGATGATTAAATGAACTTTTACTTAGCTTCCGGCTGATTTATTAGAAGCTGAATTGTGTATTTTTGGGGTAATTTCATTTAATCATCATACAATGCTCTGTGAAATTAAATCGAATAGTACTAAACTCGTTTTATGAAAGGCATTTACGTTAGTTCGAATATTATACTTTTGTTTGCCGTATTGCACTAGCACAGCGGTTCTCAACCTGGGGTGCATGAACCGCTGGGGGTACCTTTGCTGCCCCCAGGGGGTATTTCGAACCAAAATGCATAATGACGGAGGTACATATTACAATTCCAAAAAAACTTATTGATATTGTTTCAATATTTATATATTTTTAGATTCCAAAACTTTGTAAAACATAATATGCATGACGGTCAGTAAAATCAAAACCTATTGAATCCTGACCACTACACCCAGCATAGTGTATGAAGGTCGGTGCAAAAAAAATAAGAGAACAAAAAGTTTAGTGACTGAAATTTAGAATCTAGAGGTTTAGGAGACGAGTTCGGTAGTCTAGTGGCTACCGCTTCTGGCTTATAAGCAGGAGGTCGTGGGTTCAATCCCTAGTCCGTCCCTTTCCTACATTGTATTTCTATCTTAGTTATTTCTGTGTTTCACGTTCTACCAAAACGATTCCTACTGTATACCAAACCTTCCACAATACCAATTCCAGAAAACTTCCCGTAGCACCTATGAGAGGTCGTAGAGTTCTCTGCATCTTTCTTAAGTAGGTGTCCAACTAACCATCCTCCCCCTTCCTCCCCGAGCAGCACAAGTCAGACAAAAATGGTTGCAGCAACTTGATTGCGACCAAATCTGGTCATATATGGTTTACAGTAACCTATGTGGAACATGTGTGCTGCTAGGGTCAGCATTCGCAAGGACGTGGCCAGGACAGATCTCGACTATTGGAGAGTGCAATGCTTCCATATAAGAGATAGTGACTAGTCCCAAATCAATATCTGAGGTAACGGATGAAAGTAATGCTACTCTCATACAATAGTCTTGGCTTGTACCACCTACGAAATTGTGCGAATTGCTCAATGCTAATGCTAATGCTAAAATCTAGAATCTAGAGGTTTAGAAACCTCTATTTAAGAGGCATGAAGACTCAGTAGCTTCGTTAATAAATGCTTGAGAGAATTTTTCTAAAAAAAACTCGTAAGCTAGGTACCTAGCCTTCTTTCAAGAGGATCGAAAGCCTCCTTTCTAGAGACTCGGAAGCCTCCTTTCAAGAGGCTCGGAAGCCTCCTTTCAAGAGGCTCGGAAGCCTCCTTTCAAGAGGCTCGGAAGCCTAGCTTCAAGAGGCTCGGAGGCCTCCTTTCAAGAGGCCAGAAGCCTCCTTTCAAGAGGCCCTGGAAGCCTCCTTTCAAGAGGCCCGGAAGCCTCCTTCAAGAGGCTCAGAAGCCTCCTTCAAGAGGCCCAGGCCTCCTTTCAAGAGGCTCAGGCCTCCTTTCAAGAGGCCTCAGGCCTCCTTTCAAGAGGCTCAGCCCTCCTTTCAAGAGGCTCCGAAGCCTCCTTTCAAGAGGCTCAGAAGCCTCCTTTCAAGAGGCTCAGGCCTCCTTTCAAGAGGCCTCAGAAGCCTCCTTTCAAGAGGCTCAAGAGCCTCCTTTCAAGAGGCTCAGAAGCCTCCTTTCAAGAGGCTCAAGCCTCCTTTCAAGAGGCTCAGAAGCCTCCTTTCAAGAAAGGCTCAGGCCTCCTTTCAAGAGGCTCAGAGCCTCCTTTCAAGAGCTCAGAAGCCTCCTTTCAAGAGGCTCAAGCCTCCTTTCAAGAGGCTCAGAAGCCTCCTTTCAAGAGGCTCAAGCCTCCTTTCAAGAGCTCAGAAGCCTCCTTTCAAGAGGCTCAGAAGCCTCCTTTCAAGAGGCTCAGGAAGCCTCCTTTCAAGAGGCTCAGAAGCCTCCTTTCAAGAGGCTCAAGCCTCCTTTCAAGAGGCTCAGAGCCTCCTTTCAAGAGCTCAAGCCTCCTTTCAAGAGGCTCAGAAGCCTCCTTTCAAGAGGCTCAAAGCCTCCTTTCAAGAGGCTCAGAAGCCTCCTTTCAAGAGGCTCAGAAGCCTCCTTTCAAGAGGCTCAGAGCCTCCTTTCAAGAGGCTCAGGCCTCCTTTCAAGAGGCTCAGAAGCCTCCTTTCAAGAGGCTCAGGAAGCCTCCTTTCAAGAGGCTCAGAAGCCTCCTTTCAAGAGGCTCAGAGCCTCCTTTCAAGAGGCTCAGCCTCCTTTCAAGAGGCCTCAGAAGCCTCCTTTCAAGAGCTCAGAGCCTCCTTTCAAGAGGCTCAGAAGCCTCCTTTCAAGAGGCTCAGAAGCCTCCTTTCAAGAGGCTCAGAAGCCTCCTTTCAAGAGGCTCAAGCCTCCTTTCAAGAGGCTCAGCCTCCTTTCAAGAGGCTCAGAAGCCTCCTTTCAAGAGGCTCAGAGCCTCCTTTCAAGAGGCTCAGCCTCCTTTCAAGAGGCTCAGCCTCCTTTCAAGAGGCTCCAGGCCTCCTTTCAAGAGGCCTCAGCCTCCTTTCAAGAGGCTCAAGCCTCCTTTCAAGAGGCTCAGAAGCCTCCTTTCAAGAGGCTCAGAAGCCTCCTTTCAAGAGGCTCAGAAGCCTCCCTTTCAAGAGCTCAGAAGCCTCCTTTCAAGAGGCTCAGAAGCCTCCTTTCAAGAGGCTCAGAAGCCTCCTTTCAAGAGGCTCAGAAGCCTCCTTTCAAGAGCTCAGAAGCCTCCTTTCAAGAGGCTCAGAAGCCTCCTTTCAAGAGGCTCAGGCCTCCTTTCAAGAGGCTCAGAAGCCTCCTTTCAAGAGGCTCAAGCCTCCTTTCAAGAGGCTCAGAAGCCTCCTTTCAAGAGGCTCAGAAGCCTCCTTTCAAGAGGCTCAGAAGCCTCCTTTCAAGAGGCCTCAGAAGCCCTCCTTTCAAGAGGCTCAGAAGCCTCCTTTCAAGAGGCTCAGAAGCCTCCTTTCAAGAGCTCAGAGCCTCCTTTCAAGAGGCCTCAGCCTCCTTTCAAGAGCTCAGGCCTCCTTTCAAGAGGCTCAGAAGCCTCCTTTCAAGAGGCCTCAGAGCCTCCTTTCAAGAGGCCTCAAGCCTCCTTTCAAGAGCTCAGAGCCTCCTTTCAAGAGGCTCAGAGCCTCCTTTCAAGAGGCTCGGAAGCCTCCTTTCAAGAGAGCTCAGAAGCCTCCTTTCAAGAGGCTCAGGAAGCCTCCTTTCAAGAGGCTCAGAAGCCTCCTTTCAAGAGGCTCAGAAGCCTCCTTTCAAGAGGCTCAGAAGCCTCCTTTCAAGAGGCTCAGGCCTCCTTCAAGAGCTCAGAAGCCTCCTTTCAAGAGGCCTCAGAAGCCTCCTTTCAAGAGGCTCAGAAGCCTCCTTTCAAGAGGCTCCAGCCTCCTTTCAAGAGGCTCAGGCCTCCTTTCAAGAGGCTCAGAAGCCTCCTTTCAAGAGCTCAGAAGCCTCCTTTCAAGAGGCTCAGGCCTCCTTTCAAGAGGCTCAGAGCCTCCTTTCAAGAGGCTCAGAAGCCTCCTTTCAAGAGGCCTCAGAAGCCTCCTTTCAAGAGGCTCAGAAGCCTCCTTTCAAGAGCTCAGAAGCCTCCTTTCAAGAGGCTCAGAAGCCTCCTTTCAAGAGGCTCAGAAGCCTCCTTTCAAGAGGCTCCAGGCCTCCTTTCAAGAGGCTCAGAAGCCTCCCTTTCAAGAGGCTCAGCCTCCTTTCAAGAGGCTCAGAAGCCTCCTTTCAAGAGCTCAGAAGCCTCCTTTCAAGAGGCCTCAGAAGCCTCCTTTCAAAGAGCTCAGAAGCCTCCTTTCAAGAGGCTCAGAAGCCTCCTTTCAAGAGGCTCAGGCCTCCTTTCAAGAGGCTCAGAAGCCTCCTTTCAAGAGGCTCAGAAGCCTCCTTTCAAGAGGCTCAGAGCCTCCTTTCAAGAAGAGCTCAGAAGCCTCCTTTCAGAGCTCAGAAGCCTCCTTTCAAGAGGCCTCAGAAGCCTCCTTTCAAGAGGCTCAGAAGCCTCCTTTCAAGAGGCTCAGGAAGCCTCCTTTCAAGAGGCTCAGAGCCTCCTTTCAAGAGCTCAGAAGCCTCCTTTCAAGAGGCCTCAAAGCCTCCTTTCAAGAGGCTCAAGCCTCCTTTCAAGAGGCCTCAGAAGCCTCCTTTCAAGAGGCTCAGAAGCCTCCTTTCAAGAGCTCAGAAGCCTCCTTTCAAGAGGCCTCAGAAGCCTCCTTTCAAGAGCTCAGAAGCCTCCTTTCAAGAGGCTCAGAAGCCTCCTTTCAAGAGGCTCAGGCCTCCTTTCAAGAGGCTCAGAAGCCTCCTTTCAAGAGGCTCAGAAGCCTCCTTTCAAGAGGCTCAGAAGCCTCCTTTCAAGAGGCTCAGGAAGCCTCCTTTCAAGAGGCTCAGAGCCTCCTTTCAAGAGCTCAGAAGCCTCCTTTCAAGAGGCTCAGAGCCTCCTTTCAAGAGGCTCAGCCTCCTTTCAAGAGGCTCAGAAGCCTCCTTTCAAGAGGCTCAGAAGCCTCCTTTCAAGAGGCTCAGAGCCTCCTTTCAAGAGGCTCAGCCTCCTTTCAAGAGGCTCAGGAAGCCTCCTTTCAAGAGGCTCAGAGCCTCCTTTCAAGAGGCTCAGAAGCCTCCTTTCAAGAGGCTCAGAAGCCTCCTTTCAAGAGGCTCAAGCCTCCTTTCAAGAGGCCTCAGAAGCCTCCTTTCAAGAGGCTCAGAGCCTCCTTTCAAGAGGCTCAGAAGCCTCCTTTCAAGAGGCCCAGAAGCCTCCTTTCAAGAGGCTCAGAGCCTCCTTTCAAGAGGCTCAGAAGCCTCCTTTCAAGAGGCCTGGAAGCCTCCTTTCAAGAGGCTCAGGCCTCCTTTCAAGAGGCTCAGAAGCCTCCTTTCAAGAGGCTCAGAAGCCTCCTTTCAAGAGCTCAGAAGCCTCCTTTGAAGAGGCTCAGGCCTCCTTTGAAGAGGCTCAGAAGCCTCCTTTCAAGAGGCCTCAGAGCCTCCTTTCAAGAGGCTCAGAAGCCTCCTTTCAAGAGGCTCCAGCCTCCCTTTCAAGAGGCTCAGAAGCCTCCTTTCAAGAGGCTCAGAAGCCTCCTTTCAAGAGGCTCAGAAGCCTCCTTTCAAGAGGCTCAGAAGCCTCCTTTCAAGAGGCTCAGGAAGCCTCCTTTCAAGAGGCCTCAGAAGCCTCCTTTCAAGGCTCAGAAGCCTCCTTTCAAGAGGCTCAGAAGCCTCCTTTCAAGAGGCTCAAGCCTCCTTTCAAGAGGCCTCAGAGCCTCCTTTCAAGAGGCTCAGAAGCCTCCTTTCAAGAGCTCAGAAGCCTCCTTTCAAGAGGCTCAGAAGCCTCCTTTCAAGAGGCTCAGGAAGCCTCCTTTCAAGAGGCTCAGAAGCCTCCCTTTCAAGAGGCTCGAAGCCTCCTTTCAAGAGGCTCAGAAGCCTCCTTTCAAGAGGCTCAGGAAGCCTCCTTTCAAGAGGCTCCAGAGCCTCCTTTCAAGAGGCTCAGAAGCCTCCTTTCAAGAGGCTCAGAGCCTCCTTTCAAGAGCTCAGAAGCCTCCTTTCAAGAGGCTCAGAAGCCTCCTTTCAAGAGGCCTCAGAAGCCTCCTTTCAAGAGCTCAGAAGCCTCCTTTCAAGAGGCCTCAGAAGCCTCCTTTGAAGAGGCCTCAGAAGCCTCCTTTGAAGAGGCTCAGAGCCTCCTTTGAAGAGGCTCTGAAGCCTCCTTTGAAGAGGCTCGGAAGCCTCCTTTGAAGAGGCTCAGAAGCCTCCTTTGAAGAGGCTCAGAAGCCTCCTTTGAAGAGGCCTCAGGGCTCCTTTCAAGAGGCTCGGAAGCCTCCTTTCAAGAGGCTCGGAAGCCTCCTTTCAAGAGGCTCGGAAGCCTCCTTTCAAGAGGCTCGGAAGCCTCCTTTCAAGAGGCTCGGAAGCCTCCCGAGCAGCACAAGTCAGACAAAAATGGTTGCAGCAACTTGATTGTGACTAAATCTGGTCACATATGAGTTACAGTAACCTATGTGAAACATGTGTGCTGCTAGGGCTCCTTTCAAGAGGCTCGGAAGCCTCCTTTCAAGAGGCTCGGAAGCCTCCTTTCAAGAGGCTCGGAAGCCTCCTTTCAAGAGGCTCGGAAGCCTCCTTTTAAGAGGCTCGGAAGCCTCCTTTCAAGAGGCTCAGGAAGCCTCCTTTCAAGAGGCTCAGAGCCTCCTTTCAAGAGGCTCAGGAAGCCTCCTTTCAAGAGGCTCAGGCCTCCTTTCAAGAGGCCTCAGGCCTCCTTTCAAGAGGCTCGAAGCCTCCTTTCAAGAGGCTCAGAAGCCTCCTTTCAAGAGGCCTCAGAAGCCTCCTTTCAAGAGGCTCAGAAGCCTCCTTTCAAGAGGCTCAGGAAGCCTCCTTTCAAGAGCTCAGAAGCCTCCTTTCAAGAGCTCGGAATCCTCCTTTTAAGAGGCTCGGAAGCCTCCTTTTAAGAGGCTCGGAAGCCTACTTTCAAGAGGCTCAGAAGCCTCCTTTCAAGAGGCTCGGAAGCCTCCTTTCAAGAGGCTCGGAAGCCTCCTTTCAAGAGGCTCGGAAGCCTCCTTTCCAGAGGCTCGGAAGCCTCCTTTCAAGAGGCTCGGAAGCCTCCTTTCATGAGGCTCGGAAGCCTCCTTTCAGGAGGCTCGGAAGCCTTCTTTCAAGAGGCTCGGAAGCCTCCTTTCAAGAGGCTCGGAAGCCTCCTTTCAAGAGGCTCGGAAGCCACCTCGCAAGAAGCGGAAGAAGCCTCTTCTATAGAGGCTCCAAAGCGTCATTTTGATAGGCTCCAAAGCGTCTATTAAGAGGCTCGAAAGGCTCCTTTCACGAAGATCATCAAAGCCTTATAGGATGCAAAGGATCGGACGAAGATTTCATCTAACATTTCGGAGAGCCACATACCAAAAAATAATTAAATTTACACGACATGTAAATTAGAAATGATGTAATAATAAATCGATTGAATTAAAAATTTGATTGAAAATGAAGTAAATTTTGTAATTGCTGTAATAATGAACCAATTGAAACTTGAATTCGATTGAAAACTGAGTCGCGTCTAATTAATGCACATAATTAGAGTATCGAAAAACACGTAATTTCAAATTTGATTCCACACGTGTTTACAGTACAGAATATTTTTCAACGGCTGCTTTAAAAATAAATGGATATACGTCGAATTTCCAATCAATATTGATTTAATTTTCATGACGACGTAAAAGTAAAGTAACATGAGAAAAATATAAAGCGGATGCTACAACTGCACTTCAGTTTTTTTTATCACTCAGTGAGGGATGGTACGTTTTATTTGTTCAGACAGAATTAACTGAAACTTTTAAACAGTTAGTTTGAAAGACGAGGAAAATGTATACGAGAGTCAACAATTTTTGTGTTTTAAATGTGCAATTATTGTGTGTGTTTTCTTGAATCGAATTGAATTGAATTGAATCGAATTGAATCGAACACGGTGCAAATTTTTCGAGTCGTATAAAAGGCATTTTCGTTAGCGACACTACAATTTGAAGTCTAGCAATTCGTTTCAATGCGTTGAATCAAAATGTTAAATCGATGGCGAAACATACACGCTTACATTCCGGACAGTCAGTATTCGGCATATTCTGCGTTGTCGAACTTTGCAGTAATGGAGCTGATTCTACTGGTATTATTAAGATATGTATCGTATAACCACAGACTAACTAACTAATGAGTATTTGAATTAACCAGTAAATCAGTGAACGATGGTAATTTGACGAGTGTTATGTCTGTTTGTCTGTGGTATAACTGAATAAATAAATAATGAAATTTTATTAACTCGCCATTTTATTTAAACAATACTATCACAAATATTTTAAGTTCTTCATCTATTGAATTGAAATTTAATTGTTTTCACATATGTTTGGAATTCTATTTTCTCGTCCAGAAATATTCTCAAAAGGACTGAACACAACATTGGGTTTTACAATTGTGGGCTAGATCGTCCATTTGAGTCAATAGATTTTCTCTGCGAAAAGCCTCAAATCTAAACAAAAACCGTAGATGAAATGTTATATTACATCATCGTTTAAATTCACATGATCGTGTAAAATTAAACGTTTGGAAAGATTCAATTAAAAATACATGTCATGTAATTTCGCATGACCACATTTTCAATCCGTGTAAATTTAATATCTAACTCATTTTTGCGTTTATTGTTATGCTCCAAATATGTGCATGAAAATAAACGTAAATTTACACAAAAATTAATACTGTGTATATATTGCGTCCGTTTTCCATATATCTTATGTGCTTACATATTTTCATTTTCAGCGAAAAACAATAGGAGGTACCTCAATGAATGCTAAAGTTCGGAGGGATACTTATGAAGGAAAAGGTTGAGAACCGCTGTGCTAGCAATTTCGACAAATTTCACATTCTTTACACAAAGTCTCGCGGTGTGTTATGCTTTTCGGGCAAAAAAGTCATATTGATTCATTTTGCCTAAATAAAAATGCTTTTGGTAAGATTTATATAGCAGCAGCGGGATGAAAAAGTACATGGTGAGGATTTTGTCTGAAGTATGTACATTATTTTCAAACTCGTGATCTGCAACGGCGCGAGGTCGGTTGAAATGATATATTGCTCCCAGGGAGTGGATCTTCATGGATTCAGAACAAGAACGCCAAAAACAAACATGAAAGCTTTTTAGGTCCTGTATTTGTTCGATTGCCCGCCACTGCTCCAACGTCCAGCGCAATCAACGGCAACGCTCGGCGGTAGCCCTCGTCAGTCAGTCAGCAGCGAAGAATCCGCTCGGGAGCAGACGGGGGAAAAACTTTCCTTCCCATTCCGTTACTTTTTTGTTCGTTTGCTGCTGGGCTGCTCGGAAGCCAACCGACCATTTCCCAGCCATCATCGACTACACAAACAAATGAAATTATTATTTTGCTCACATTATTCCCATCATCGAAATTGCGGCTCGGCTTAATATTGTTTTTGTTGCTCGGTGAGAATGGCGTACATTTGCTTGATTCATTGCCGTTCTTTCGTCGGTTGGGCCTCGTTGCCTACCTTCCAGGGCAGGACTTATCTGGTCGTTATTTATATTGTAGGGCCCCTTTTCATTCTCAATGATCATTATTTGCTCGGATGCCTCCGCTTTCAGTTTTTTGTTAAGCAGACTTTGTTGAAGTGTTGTTGTAGTTACTTTTCCTCAGCTCAACCGTTTGCTCGCATGCCACCGTTGAAGTCAAGCGCGAAAGGCGACTAAGGTGCGGAAACGGGTGTTTTGACTTCCGATATTCTACGTTAGTTTATGTTTATTCGTGCCATAATGTGCTACGGCACGAGTTTCGATTCCTTTCCCGATCCTATCTTTCGCCCTTGGACCGAATTGACTGCTGTCTGAAAACCGCGTATGGTGGATTTGCTGGCAACTCTGCGATAGCTCTATTGGATTTGGTTCATCGCCTTCTTTGGTGTGTTTTGATCCGTTATAAGACTTGTTTATGTGCTTCCTGCTACGCTCCATATTCCCCTGATGCCGAAGCCTGTTTCGAAGTCAACTGATCCGAACCGATGGGGATGTTGTCTGTTATTCGATCAAGCGTCTTATAATTTTTCTGAAATCATGGGAACGGGAATTGTGCTGGAATTTTACGATAATATGCTGAAAGATCTGAGTGAAAGATGAGCAGTAGATAAAAAACTTTATTATTTAATTGCTCTTTTATTATACAGTAATTAAAATTTTTAACGTGCATAACCATTGCGATGATTTTATCCCAAATTCCAGGAGGATTATTTAGGTGCAGTTCAAAGTTCAGTACTATTTCGTTCTGGGAAGCCAATTCCCAATGTTTATTAAAAGCAAAATTTCTTCATTAAGAGCCCAGACAGACAACTTGGAGACAACTTTTATTTATTTTATACACGCTGTGCTGTCATGTTTCACTAAGTCTGCAAAAAAGTGCATTGAAGATCTAATTGAATTTGTCAACTGAATTGACCTGAATTGAATGAATTGATGGGTAAGTCACCTGGCAAAACAGAGTTGACTATCTGGATTAGTTTATAAACTACAATTGGTTCAAGAATAGTAACTTCAACTGATTCGAATTGATCATTTTTTAATTTGAAAAAAATATTTCCAAAACAAACTCAAAACCCAAAAATACATAAAATAAATTATACAAAATGACATTTGGTATTCACTTTGATACTTAAAAATGTGTTTTCAAGGCAATCATTGAATTGAATGATTCCGACAGTTCTTCACTTGTTTTTTGATATTTTGACCTCAACTGTGATGCCGCACAGAAGGACCAATATTCAAAAAGACGGTCAAAAACCATTTTTTCAAAATGATCCAAATTGATAACTTGAGTCATGGGTTGTTAGTAGAATACTTGACGATGATGTAAACATAGTTTTGAGTCATTTTATTCGGGAGGATCTTACCTTTACAGTCAATACAAGTTGAGCATGTTGTCGATTTTTAATTCTGTTAAATCTTGTAACATTTATCTTACTGTTGATTAAGTTGGCCACAACGTATACAGCGCTCAAACCTATTATATTTGGCACCATTACAAAATGTAGCCCTAAAACTAATAAAGCCACGCTTAAACGTTCGTAAATTATTTTCGATCGCGCAGAAAGTATTCGGTCTTTATTATGTATAAAGCTATTATTGTATTATCTTCTTGATGTATTCATTGTAAAATTCAAAAGGGTACCCATCGGTACCCATCAATGAAATTCACTCTGAAGCTTCATTTTTTTGTCAGGAATCCAATCCTGAAGAAATTAGGTTATTTCGGTTTTACTGACGGTGGTCCTTTCGGTCTTGCCAATCAATTTTGATAAGTGCAGCACGCACAATTTGTTTTCACTTCTCTTTATACTCATTTGCCCCAATGCAATGGTGTAAAAATATCATGAGTTTTTCACATGAATCGTAATATCAAGTAACAACTTGCGCTTCTACAGCTTTACTTCGTTTAAGGACGAAACAAAACCTATTCCATATGTTTACAATTTCTAACAATAAAATTGTTTTTTCCTTAGCACTGCGGTGAGGCGGCTGAAATCGGTAATTAAATACCTGTGGAAATGCTCATAGAAAGAGAACTCTACATTGGCTTCGCCAGCCTTTGATATTTGATGGGGCACCACTTGGTGCAAGCACGTTGTCTTAGAGAACTATAGCGTGCTTGCGACGACCTCTCGCTCCGATATTTGTACTTTAGCTTACGGGTCGTTGATGCCGAGAAGATGAACCATCTATTCAATGAAAAATCACAATATGTGGCCTGCTAGACCATTTTATTCACTTCTAACATATATGACCGTCTTTTTTGGAATTGGTCCCACTGTGTGCCGGTTTCAGTTTCCCGTACCATGTTTTCAAGATGGTAGGACCGAACCTACCATACATAATGCTATAGCCTTTCGGTACAACTTCATTGTACGAGAAAGGCAAAAAGGGGATTGTTAATCTATATTCTCAGTTTTTTTCATCTAGGCAAGCAAGCACGCACTGCTACGTTTTCCATCATACACAGCCATAACCTTTTTCCAGCTCCCATCCTTCTATTTTTCTATTTCGACAGGTAGTTTGGCTCTTTTGGATTTTGTTTTCTTTATCCACGCGGGAAAAAAGAATGCTATGGATAGGCAAGTCGGGCAACCTATAGGTATGCGGGATTTATACCATCTGAAAGTCGAGGCAATCTGAAATGGAAGCCGAAGATTTTCGGACTTTTATTTATTGCTTCATCGCAAATGTTCTCACTTTATTTCGCCTGGGACGTGTGTGCGCAAATTTCCCCCAAATCCCAAAGAAGAAAACACTTTTGGTAGGTACCCAGTGCGAGTCGTGCGTTGGGCGTGCCGAACGGAGGAATTGGAGAAGATTAGGATGATTTAAGATTTTCCTGCTTTTTCCAAGATAGCATTAAGAAAACTTGTGAAAAGAAATAATCAATTGGAAAAAAAGCACTTTCGAGTTCAAGGAGGAATGATCGTCTTCGTCAAAATGATTTTTATCAATCACGTTTTTTAATTGAAAAGTGTAGGCGTTGCGCAAATTTAAAATAGCAAACTATCGACAACTAACAAGTTCTCTCGCGATGATTTTAATTTTCAAGACTCAATATTCTTACAAAAATAATTTCGTGCTTGTTTTCCCTGAAGAAAGGGGAAGAAAAGTCGCACGTTTCTTTGCGCCCTTGGCGAAACTTTTATTGGGCGCCCCTTACTTTCTTGCAAGTTCAAAACAAAGATTCTTTTTCTACGATGTGGACTTAGTGAACATGTACGTCATTAATTTTTTAAGCCTCTTTAATCTGCATAGTGCATTATTCCAATAGAAAGGTTTAGTAAAAGGCCAGAACTTTTTTAGAAATCTATTTTCTAGGAATTTTACTATTTCAACGACGCTAATAAAAAGACTAGATTAATTATTGCGTGGATCCACTTGTATCAGATATTAACGGAAAAGGGCCAACCGGAAATTGATTACGAATTCCAGTTGATTACGGGTGTAATCCCTATTGGAAATAGTTTGATAAAAGCTTTAAACTGAATCACTTTAAACCATTAAATTTTACAATATTTTTTTATCGTTTCCCATAGTGAAATTCTGGATTTCAGCGCCCCCTAAGGCCAGGCGCCCTTGGCGGGGGCCACCGGCCAACCTCATGCTACGGCGCTGAATAGATATGTTCAAATTTCAAAAAGTTTCTTAAAATCGATCGGTTAACTGGTATTCACAATTCTTATGCTAAGATAGACTTCTAGTGAAAATTTCAGCTCAATTGGTTGAAATTTAGGTTTGCTTCAAGCTTATATCAAATGCTTATGGCATGATTTTGCCCTTAAAAAAAATCGTAACTCTGAGTGGGATGAACGAAATTCATTGCAACAACAACTAAATGAAAGTCATACCTATCCTCAAAAACTTTGTAACATTGTTTTATAATCGGAACAGATTTTTTATGTGTTTCAACAGATTTCGTTTTCGAGATACCCAAAAATCTACATTTTTCGTTGATAAAAGTCTTATGAAATCTACATCCAGATATTTTTTGATTGAATTTGTCAGGAAGTTGCACCTACACATACATTTTCGGGTATCAAATAAAAATTGTAGAAAATTTAGAAGTTGTTTCATATTTTAATGTTCCTAATTGATTGCCTTATGACAAAGACTTGCACTCTGGCAAGCATTTTCATCGAACAAGTTATTGTGCCTTGCAACAAAATGACAACTTTCGTGATCATTTTCCAAGGCTCTCATAGATGTGAAAAGTTTCTCCGCAGTACAAATAGCACGTGCAATCCAAGCATTCACCACTGGAATGCACCACGTGGCGGCCAAATTTTCAAAAATATCAAAGTAGCTGTTTAGGTAGGGGAACAGACGGCTTTGGCAGGTTTTGTTCTATTATTGGCAGGGGGGTTTTTGTCGACCGAATTTTATGAAATTTGGCCACAATATTCTTTGATATGCAAAGAATGTTTGGGCCAAATTTGAGCAGAATCAGTCATAAAAAACCCCCCTGCCAATAATAGAACAAAACCTGCCAAAGCCGTCATTACCCCTATGTTTTTTTAGGTGACTATCTGGCGCGTATTTTTCGTTATTTTCGTCGTTTCAAAAATGAGCGGAAGAGTAGATTTTTTTATGAGCAGTACAGTACCATTGCTTTCCAATAAGCGTCATCAAATATTTTTGACTGGGACCTGAGATGCTTAGACAAAGTAATCAGTGGTGACTTGGTAGAATGTCATTCAACCGTAAAACATCATGCTGCAACGGCAAGCGTATCTGGAGTAGTTGGTAGGGTGTTCGGCTGATAATCACAATGTCAGGAATCTAATCGCACAGAAGTTGAATAAAAATTTTGTTTGCCAATTTCTTGAAAGAAAACGTACATGTTCATGATAGAATTAGAAGCGGAAGTACAAATCTACTACTATATAGAAATCCTAATGCCTGTCGAATCCTAACTAGACCTGTACGCCGAATGAAAATTTACTGGCGGCGGCGTCATGCCGTTAATAATCGGCGGCGGTGTGTGTCGGCGTGGACTGATTTGAAGCGTCGGAAAATCTTCGAAATTTCTCCGGAAGTTCCGCTACGAGTTCGTTGGGAAGTTGATCAAGAAATTCTTCTGGACATTCCTTGCTCCAGGAATTCCTCCGGAAATTTCTCTAGGAATTTCTCCGGAATTTCCTCCAGAAAGTTCTCCGGAAGCTCCTCCAGGAATACCTACGAATATTGATCTAAGAATTTCTCCGAGAGTTCCTCCAGGAATTCCTCCGGAAGTTCCTCCAGGAATTCCTCCGGAAGTTCCTCCAGGAATTCCTCCGGAAGTTCCTCCAGGAATTCCTCCGGAAGTTCCTCCAGGAATTCCTCCGGAAGTTCCTCCAGGAATTCCTCCGGAAGTTCCTCCAGGAATTCCTCCGGAAGTTCCTCCAGGAATTCCTCCGGAAGTTCCTCCGGAAGTTCCTCCAGGAATTCCTTCGGAAGTTCCTCCAGGAATTCCTCCGGAAGTTCCTCCGGAAGTTCCTCCAGGAATTCCTCCGGAAGTTCCTCCAGGAATTCCTCCGGAAGTTCCTCCAGGAATTCCTCCGGAAGTTCCTCCAGGAATTCCTCCGGAAGTTCCTCCAGGAATTCCTCCGGAAGTTCCTCCAGGAATTCCTCCGGAAGTTCCTCCAGGAATTCCTCCGGAAGTTCCTCCAGGAATTCCTCCGAAGTTCCTCCAGGAATTCCTCCGAAGTTCCTCCAGGAATTCCTCCGGAAGTTCCTCCAGGAATTCCTCCGAAGTTCCTCCAGGAATTCCTCCGAAGTTCCTCCAGGAATTCCTCCGAAGTTCCTCCAGGAATTCCTCCGGAAGTTCCTCCAGGAATTCCTCCGAAGTTCCTCCAGGAATTCCTCCGGAAGTTCCTCCAGGAATTCCTCCTGAAGTTCCTCCAGGAATTCCTCCTAAGTTCCTCCAGGAATTCCTCCGGAAGTTCCTCCAGGAATTCCTCCGGAAGTTCCTCCAGGAATTCCTCCGGAAGTTCCTCCAGGAATTCCTCCGGAAATTCCTCCAGGAATTCCTCCGGAAGTTCCTCCAGGAATTCCTCCGGAAGTTCCTCCAGGAATTCCTCCGGAAGTTCCTCCAGGAATTCCTCCGGAAATTCCTCCAGGAATTCCTCCGGAAGTTCCTCCAGGAATTCCTCCGGAAATTCCTCCAGGAATTCATCCGGAAGTTCCTCCAGGAATTCCTCCGGAAGTTCCTCCAGGAATTCCTCCGGAACTAGGATAGGATGTGCCAATTAGTCATTAAAAATCGTACCGATTTTCTGTCAAAATCGTACCGGTTGCTGATTGGGTGAAAATGACAATCGATTACTTCGATCGACGGTATCACATTTTCAAAAGGGCAGCTTGTTGTTACCTTGGCCGTGTTGCGGAGTAATAAAATGGAAATTTATGACATAATTCAAAAGTTTGTTTTTTATTTTTTGGGTAAAATTAGTTTACGATAAACTGCAAATGATGTATAAATGATGAGGCATTATTAATCAACTTTTTAACCATTTCACTGTAAAAATTATCTAATTCCATGTTAAAACTTTTTTCTGATAGTATGTAGCATCTTTTATCACAAATAATGGAAGAAATGAACGAGAAAACATAATTTCTTTTGCATATAGTATTCGACGGATTTTGCATAAAAAATATTCGGAAGCACTGGCCACCACCTCGTCGAAGCAATCGACTAAGGAAACAACAAGGCAGTCACAATTCAATTGTCACATCCTATCCTAGCTCCGGAAGTTCCTCCAGGAATTCCTCCGGAAGTTCCTCCAGGAATTCCTCCGGAAGTTCCTCCAGGAATTCCTCCGGAAGTTCCTCCAGGAATTCCTCCGGAAGTTCCTCCAGGAATTCCTCCAATTCCTCCAGGAATTCCTCCGAAAATTCCTCCGGAAGTTCCTCCAGAAGTTCCTCTAGAAATTCCTCCGGAAGCTCCTTCAGCAATTCCTCCGGAAGTTCCTCCAGGAATTGCTTCGGAAGATCCGCCTTAAATTCCTCTGGAAGCTCGGCCAGAAATTTCCCCGGAAGTTTCGCTAGGAATCCCTCCGGAAGTTGCGCCAGCATTTTCTCGGGAAGTTCCACCAGAATTTCCTCCAGAAGCTCTGCCAGGAATTCCTCCAGAAGTTCCGTCTGAAATTTCTCCGGAAGTTCCGCCAGCATTTCCTCCAGAAGTTCCGCCAGCATTTCCTCCAGAAGTTCCGTCTGAAATTTCTCCGGAAGTTCCGCCAGCATTTTCTCCGGAAGCTGCACCAGAAATTCCTCCGGAAGTTTCGCAAGGAATTCCTCCGGAAGTTTCTTTCTTCTGGAAGTTCCGCCAACAATTCCACAAGAATTCATCTTGAGATTCCACCAGGAATGGCCCCGGAAGTTTTGCCAGGAATTCCACTGGGAGTTTCTCCAGTTCCACCAGGAATTAGTTGGGAAGTTCCAGCAGGAATTCTTCGAGGAGCTTCTAGAAGAATTCCTAAAAAAGTTGCAAAACAATTCCTCCAAGAATTCCTATAGAAGTTTCTTCAAGAATTTCTTCGGAAGTACCTCCAGGAATTCCTCGGAAGGTCCTACAGTAATTTCTTCAAAAGTTCCTTCAAAGTTCCTTCAAAGAAGCTTCTCTAAGAATTCCTCCAAAAGTTCCTTCAAAATTCATCCTGAAGTTACTTCGGGAAATCTTTCGGAAGTACCTTCCGGGATTCCTATTGAAGTTCCTCTGGAGGTCCCTCCATAAATTCCATAAAGAGTCCCCATGATTATCTTTAGGAAGTGCTCCAGGAATTCATTCAATTTCTTCCAGAAATTTTTGCGAAGATTCCACTAGATATTAGTTGGGAAGTTCCTCCTAATCTCGGAACTATTCGGAAAGATTTTTCTGGAATTCCTCGGAAAGTTCCTCTTAGAGTTTTTCACGGATTTAGTACAAAAGTTCATTCAAAACTCCTCCAGGAATTTCTCAGGACGTTTCTTCAAGAATTTCTTCGGAATTTTTCACCAGGAATTTTTTTTAGAAGTTCCTCGGAGAGTTCTTCCGAAAGTCCTTCAGGTAATTCCTCTGGGAATTCCTTCAGTTTTTTTTAGGAAGTTCTTGAAGCAATTCTTTTGAATTTCCTTCAAAAATCTCTGTGGAGGCCAGAAATTCCATAAAAACTAATACACAAGTTCTCCGTGAAATCCTCCATTATGTTTATTTAATTTTCAAGTAAATGGGGATTATTTAAATTTTTTTAAAGATAGTCTTGTAGTCCCATTTTTCATCTAGCAATTTCTCCTGAAATTCTCCCTAGAGTTCCTTCAGAAATTCCTCCAAGAACTCTTCATCAATTGCTTAGAGAACTATCCAGAGCTTTACAATGAACTCTTCTTGCGTGTCACCTATAGTTTCTGAACCAAATCCATTACCAGGGAACTCGCATGAGTATGAGGGTAGTTGGTGGGCCATTAAAAAAAACTCCCTGGATGTTCAACTGCGAAAATTCTGATGATATATTAATTCCTCCTAAAATTATTATTATTATTCCTGAAAATTCTTCCAAAAATCCTTCTGGCTTCTCTTCTTCGAGTTCCTCCAGGAGTTTCTATGGAAATTACTTCAAGAATTCTTCTATAAATCCCCCTTCTTCCTTCTATAATTCTTCTATAGATTCCCCAAGAAATTCCCCGAAAATTGCTTCGGAAATTATTCAAAAAAAATCTCCAGGATCTGCTCCGGTATATTCCTCTAGACGGAATTCACCATGGAATTTTTGTGGGAATATTCGAAGAAGTTTTTAAAAGGTTATATGAAACAAGTCCTAAAGGATTTTTTGAAGAAGCTCCTGAAGAAATTCGTATAGGAATTCCTGGATTGAATTACTGTAGTAACTTTTGGATGAGTTCTTGAAAGAACTTCGGGTGGATTTCCGATGGGTTTACAGAAGATATTCTCAGAGATGTGAAGAATTTCCAAGAGAAGTTCAAGAAGTTGAAGTATTTTCAAAGGAAGTTAATAAGAAATTCAAAACCATTTTTTATCACTTTTCAAATTTATATAAATTGAAATTTTAAATAAAATTCTGAAATAATTTCAGATCAAAACACCAAAGACACCAATAAGACATCTGTCAAAAACAATTCAATTTCTGTCAAAAGTTATCTCTTTGCGTGACCAGCATTAGGGCGATGATATGCTGACGCGTCGAGCGATATCAGCAAGAGTTTGTCTTGGACGCGTTCACGCACGCACACGCGTCAGTATTTCTTCGACCTTATACGGAAATTATTCAATTATCACTTTAAAATTTTATTTGAGTTTTATTCGGGAAATGAGACGCAGCCTTAGGAAAAAATATGTATATGTTTGCCCGAGCATAATTCGGTCAATGCTAGTTTCAGTTGGGGGTTGGACGCCATTCAATAATTCCTGCATACTTGGAAGTATGTAGATAAATGTAACATGAACTTGACTGGAAATATGTATTTCCGATAGGATGGGAACTTACACACTTATTTTTATTCGCCGAGGCCGGCAAAATAAATTGACGAGAATCCAACAGCTGATATCTCGGTGGAAGTTCAAATTACCGATTGGTCGTATAATGTTCGATACCATCCAGCTGTCAAAATTTGCCAGCTCGGTAGCGTTGCCGAATTGGTCGGTAAAGTGCTTTGCCGAAGTTCAGCAAAAAAATATTTTTAGATAAGTCTAAACAAGAATCAAAAGAGTCAATCAACATGGGAGTAGAATATATTCAAGGCCATTTTTCTGTTGTTGTACAAATTGCTGATTGAAACTTGAGAAAAGGTACAAGTTATGCGAATACAAATTTGCCTATAAAAATGCACTGGATTTTCATTCTCGCTGTAAAAGTTGAGACGGGAACAGGGGGCTACCTAAATGGTCCTTTCTCGTATATTGGTTCGTAATTTTCCCATCATCATGTATCATTTTAAATATTTCACGCGAAGGAAGCGATTTTCATAGATCTAGGTGCCATTTTTTGAGGTGAAAAACAGCTGGACTGAAATAAATAACGTACATCTTCTTCATTCTTCTTTCCTCTTATTGGCATTACATCCCCACATTGGGACAGAGCCGCCTCGCAGCTTAGTGTTCATGAAGCACTTCCACAGTTATTAACTGCGAGGTTTCTAAGCCAAGTTACCATTTCTGCATTCGTATATCATGAGGCTACACACGATGATACTTTTATGCCCAAGGAAGTTGAGATAATTTACAATCCGAAAATTGCCTCGACCGGCACTGGGAATCTAACCCAGCCTCCCTCAGTATGGTCTTGCTTTGAAGCCGCGCGTCGTACCGTACGGCTAAGAAGGGCCCTCAACGTACATAAGTTCCATTATTTTCAATGTTGAAGTCAATTCATAATCTACTGAGAGTTTTGAGCAGATTGTCCGGAGAAAGTTAAATCAGATTAAATGATTACTAAAAAGAATTAATTTTTTCATTGATTTTACTTTTTCACGTTTTTTTGTTTCAACAGAAATAGAGCACGCTAGAAGTTTTGTGTTTGACAGACAGGTATGCTGAAACGCGGTAAAGTTTCGAACTACCAATAGCTATGGCAATCTTTGATTGCCGGTTTTCAGTAAACTTGTGAAACGTCATATTTCTTAACGAGATAACAGCAAAAATAAGCCTTAACGATCATGTTCGTCAATTTATTTTACCAAGAAGAAAAACGTCGGTTAAGCTCTTTTGGCAAAATGTACTAAACCCATTAACCTACTGGTTCAATAGTCCTTCAATAGCCATCGGCGTGTAAAATTTGTATACAGCGGCGTATGCGTGGCGGCGGCGTGCGAAAATCACCGGCGGCGGCGCACAGGTCTAATCCTAACAGTACTACATATCAACTATCTGTACTTTCGCCTCTAATTGTATCATGAACATGTGCGTTTAAGTTTGAAAGATGATTAATATCATCCATTCTATTCGAATGCTAAAAAGTTTCAAACAAATGTATCGAATATGACAGGGGATCAATAAAAATTATCGATAAATTCTGATTACAATATCTTCTATATGAAGAAAAGGGCATTTTCTAAGATTTCATCTTGCTATGCACATCATATGGGACGTGAAACCAAGGTATGTGAACTCCCTCACGCTCCGAATCCAAAACGAGACAAGTGTTACTATATTATTGATGGTTTCATTTCCTTCATGTCTCACGTCGGACGGGGAAGATGTTGCTGTCAATTTGGAAAAAGGAAATAGTGAGGGCAATGCAATTTCGCCCCGCCGCCTCCGCCCGCCACCTTGGTACCAGTCAATACCATTCACATTCGTCATCATGGCAACTCGAAGAAAGACCTTCGCCGGCTTCCCATGGCCTACTTTGTCTGACAGGTGCTGATGTAAGCGATAAAAGGGAAAGAACGCAAAGGTGATTCGTTCCGAGCTGACACCGATTCCAGTTAATGAACATATTTGTTCGAGTGGAATAGGGTCGTTTCGAAAGGATCTCCGACTGAGAAGATTGAGCGAAGAATTTCATCAACTTCTCCCGTATATAAGCGCGAATCTAACTGAACTTTATTTTCCTGCATATTTTCAGATTGCTTCAGCCAGACTTCGCTAATCAGAACAAACTGGATCCCTCGAGTGATAAAGTGTAGCTTTCAAAGTGCAAGAAACAGTATCAATTTCTAGGGAGAAGAAAAACAACACCCAATAACCGGCAACGGCTCACGACCCCAGGACTTCTGAACGAAACCGAACGATACCCCGAGATGGAGGGTAATCTAAGAAAAGTGAAAGAATAGAAAATGTGTCAATAAAGTGTGAAACTTTCCTTCGCATGTTTTGTTTCATGCCATTCCATTTCCTAGGACCCATCGTGCGCGAAGGATCCCAGCTGGCTTTGAGTGAGAAAATTTAAGCAAAGCTTGCCTACTGCCACTGGAGATGAACGAGTTCGGCGTCGCGTCTATGGTGGGCTGCCGCGTTGTTAGTTCAGGCAACTAAAACAGCAAAGCGAAACGAAAGAGTATCGCAAAATAAATAGAAGGGATCCTTTCGCCTTGCCGCTGCTAGGAGGGTCGAATACGTGGTTGGAATTACAAAATAGTGATCGTTCGCATGACGGCGCAGAGGGTGGCGAGGCCTAGGACGCTGACGATGACAAGTGGAAACAGGACGGGGAGCGGAGGATGACAACCACGACCAAACGAAAATCGGTGGCCACCGGAGCCGGATTGCTGCTGCTCTGGCTTGGACAGTTGGCCGTGCTGGTGAATGGTAAGTCTAGTCTTGGGAATTTCTCAGCGTACCGCAGCTTTGATATTCCGGGCAAGTGTGGAGTAATCGAATCGTTTGGAACGTTTTCACACGTTTAACATGTGTTTCGGGCTGTGGGAGAGGGTGATGGCTTTCTGAGCATGTTTGACGGAAAATTACGGTTTCGAATCAAGAAACTTTGAATTAGGAGATTGAAGCTGATCCCTTACAGAAGGGATAAGTAGGATTAGGTAATCGACTTTTAACTTTTCATCCACAGGCAATCTCAATTACGTTTTGGTCAAGTTAGCAAGGCGAGAAAAATGACGAAGAGGGTTGAAAAGTTCATTTTCTTGACGATTATGGAGATTGTTTTTTGCCAAGCGTGACTTCAACAGGAAATTTGTATTTTTTTTATCGAAATTAGTATCAAGGATAATAGTGTCGTGTAACAGCTGGATTCTGGAGCGAAACTGAGCCTCGAATTGTAGCTGAGTCAACTTATGAATATTTGAAAGGTTTATTTTGGAAAACACACACCGCATTAAAATTACATTAAAATAACAGGAATTATAGGTAAATGAGTTTGCTTCTTAATTGTATGGTAAACGAAGCGAAGAAATTGGTGCTGCCTTTTTTATTGCAGATAAGATGAATGTTTGAAAGTCAGATGGAAAATTCAGTTTTCCTATGATTTTTAATATAATAAACGTTTTGAGAGAACTGATCTACAGTCTACAGTATTGAAGTGGTTTTTGCTTTTTCATCCATCTATTAGATGGTAAATTAGTGTACTATCTAATGCAGTATGAACACTGGGCATATACAAAATTGTTAGATGCTTTTAAAAAAATATATGCATCTTATACAATAATGGTAAGAAAAGCGTGCTAAATTGTAAAGTTTAAACTATATTAAAAATCAAGCCCTGTTTTTATATAGATTTTGAAAGATTCTTATTCGAAATTGTAAGAAAATCTGACATAGTCTGACTAAGCTTATTTATTGAATATGCATAAACTTCATCTAATAGTTCGTCTTATCATCCTTTCACTAATGCAGATGATAGTTCTGTCTTGTTAATTGTTCGTACTAGTTATCCGTTAGATGAAAAACTCCAGCGTTCATAAATGGCATTCCGTATCTATCAGAACATCTGCAGCCGGCTTTACCTCCAGGCCCAAATGAAAAAGACTGAATGCAATACAAATCCAATTTTCCCACTTATTCTTTCACTACATCAAAGCATTCTCCTCATCATCTCCCCAGCATGGTGTGAAATTTGCTCATTTAAATTTCCCAACAGCCACAACTTCCTTCCTGAGTGGGACCATTTCCGTCCACATTGTTGATACAGCCCAACTTGTCCCCAGTTGGCCGACCGGCTGACGACCGACAGTTCAAAAGTCACATCCGCACACGGCTCACAAGCCCGAGAACCACACGTTTAGTTGATAAAAGTGAGCAATTTAAATTATAATAATAAACACACCCCTCTTCCTGCCCGTGCTTGTGGGATTCCATGTTACCCCACCCAGCCGTGTCAGAACTTCCGCCTCTCAAGTGGATTATTTAATCTGACAGTTTAAACAGAGCGCGCGGGAGGAAGCACAAAGTTTAAATCATCCGGACTCGGCGCTCGTTCCAATTTCGGAGTTGTGTAAGCTCTTTAGCTGGGCACTTTGCTCACTCTAATGAGCAAGTTTAGACCCATTTTAACTTTTCGCACTCCCTGCTCACGAAGAAGATGAGCTTCCGAGCCGTTATTCGCCCTTTTTACGACCTCAAGTAGGCATCACGTGGTGTGGTTAGCTAATGTTGTCTACGCTCCCGAGACGTGGGATCAGGCTTTGCTGCCAGGCCACGACCGCATAGTAGGCACTTGTTTGTTTTTCCAAAATGTTCCCATAGAAACTGACTGGCATAGAGGAGGCTGTGCACAAGATCTCCTAAAAGCATTTTCCACTTATGCAAATCAGCCCACCAGCGAACGAGTGAGTGAGCATTAGCGAACCAATCCTTCTGCTTACGAGGCCGAGGCGCCGTCATCAGTGTCACATCCACCCAGCCAGCATCATCAACGGCTAAGTGGATCCGTTTTCAAGTTTGGTTTTTATCGGGGGAACTCTTGTTTCGAGATCTGCTCAGGCTGATGGGAGAATGCTGATGGGTTAAATGGAACAGCTGCGAGAGGTGTGGATATAATCGGATACCTCTTGAAGGCTCACGTGCGTCGGATTATGATAATGATGATGCTGGTTCAACTGGGATTGGTTTGCAAATTGTGTTACTTTGATCATGGATTTGTATACTTGTCTTCTTGTCTTTTTGTTTTCTTGTCTTCTTGTCTTTTTGTGTTCTTGTCTTCTTGTCTTCTTGTCTGCTTGTCGTCCTGTCTTCTAATCTTATTGTCTTCTAGTCTTCTTGTCTTCGCAACTTCTTGTCTTCTTGTCTTCGTATCTTCCTGCCATCTTGTCTTTATGTCTTCTTGTCTTTTTGTCTTCATGTCATCTTGTCTTCTTGTCTTCTTGTCTTTTGTCTTTTTGTATTCTAGTCTTGTCTTCGTGTCTAATGTCTTCCTGATTTCTTGTCTTCTAGCCTTCCAGTCTTCTTGTCTTCATGTTTTTTGTCTTCTTGTCTTCGTGTCTTTTTTTGTCTTCTTGTCTTCGTGTCTTTTTTGTCTTCTTGTCTTCGTGTCTTTTTTGTCTTCTTGTCTTCTTGTCTTCTAGTCTTCTTGTCTTCTAGTCTTCTTGCCTTCTTGTTTTCTTATCTTCTTTTGTTTTTGTCTTCTTTTCCTCCAGGAATTTCTTCGAAAGTTCCTCCAGGAATTCCGTCGGAACTTCCTCCAGGAATTCCGTCGGAAGTTCCTCCAGCAATTCCGTCGGAAGTTCCTCCAGGAATTCCGTCGGAAGTTCCTCCAGGAATTCCGTCGGAAGTTCCTCCAGGAATTCCGTCGGAAGTTCCTCCAGCAATTCCGTCGGAAGTTCCTCCAGGAATTCCGTCGGAAGTTCCTCCAGGAATTCCGTCGGAAGTTCCTCCAGGAATTCCGTCGGAAGTTCCTCCAGGAATTCCGTCGGAAGTTCCTCTAGGAATTCCGTCGAAAGTTCCTCCAGGAATTCCGTCGGAAGTTCCTCTAGGAATTCCGTCGAAGGTTCCTCCAGGAATTCCGTCGGAAGTTCCTCCAAGAATTCCGTCGGAAGTTCCTCCGGGAATTCCTTCGGAAGTTCCTCCAGGAATTCCGTCGGAAGTTCCTCCAGGAATTCCGTCGGAAGTTCCTCCAGCAATTCCGTCGGAAGTTCCTCCAGGAATTCCGTCGGAAGTTCCTCCAGGAATTCCGTCGGAAGTTCCTCCAGGAATTCCGTCGGAAGTTCCTCCAGGAATTCCGTCGGAAGTTCCTCCAGGAATTCCGTCGGAAGTTCCTCCAGGAATTCCGTCGGAAGTTTCTCCAGGAATTCCGTCGGAAGTTCCTCCAGGAATTCCTCTTTCGGAAGTTCCTCCAGAAGTTCCTCCAGAAGTTCCTCCAGGAATTCCTTCGGAAGTTCCTCCAGGAATTCCTTCGGAAGTTCCTCCAGGAATTCCTTCGGAAGTTCCTCCAGGAATTCCTTCGGAAGTTCCTCCAGGAATTCCTTCGGAAGTTCCTCCAGGAATTCCTTCGGAAGTTCCTCCAGGAATTCCTTCGGAAGTTCCTCCAGGAATTGCTCCGGAAGTTCCTCCAGGAATTCCTTCGGAAGTTCCTCCAGGAATTCCTCCAGGAATTCCTTGGAAGTTCCTCCAGGAATTCCTTGGAAGTTCCTCAAGGAATTCCTTGGAAGTTCCTCCAGGAATTCCTTCGAAGTTCCTCCAGGAATTCCTTCGGAAGTTCCTCCGGGAATTCCTTCGAAGTTCCTCCGGAATTCCTTCGAAGTTCCTCCGAATTCCTTCGGAAGTTCCTCCAGGAATTCCTTCGGAAGTTCCTCCAGGAATTCCTTCGAAAGTTCCTCCAGGAATTCCTTCGGAAGTTCCTCCAGGAATTCCTTCGGAAGTTCCTCCGGGAATTCCTTCGGAAGTTCCTCCAGGAGTTCCTTCGGAAGTTCCTCCAGGAATTCCTTCGGAAGTACCTCCAGGAATTCCTTTGGACGTTCTTGCTTCTCCTTCCTTCGGAAGTACCTCCAGGAATTCCTTTGGACGTTCTTGCTTCTCCTTCCTTCGGAAGTTCCTCCGGGAATTCCTTCGGAAGTTCCTCCGGGAATTCCTTCGGAAGTTCCTCCGGGAATTCCTTCGGAAGTTCCTCCGGGAATTCCTTCGGAAAATCCTCCGAATTCCTTCGAAGTTCCTCCGGGAATTCCTTCGGAAGTTCCTCCGGGAATTCCTTCGAAGTTCCTCCGAATTCCTTCGAAGTTCCTCCGAATTCCTTCGGAAGTTCCTCCGGAATTCCTTCGAAGTTCCTCCGAATTCCTTCGGAAGTTCCTCCGGGAATTCTTTCGAAGTTCCTCCGAATTCCTTCGGAAGTTCCTCCGAGAATTCCTTCGGAAGTTCCTCCGAATTCCTTCGGAAGTTCCTCCGAATTCCTTCGGAAGTTCCTCCGGGAATTCCTCTGGAAGTTCCTCCGGGAATTCCTCCGAAGTTCCTCCGGGAATTCCTCCGGAAGTTCCTCCGAATTCCTCCGGAAGTTCCTCCGGAATTCCTCCGAAGTTCCTCCGGGAATTCCTCCGGAAGTTCCTCCGAATTCCTCCGGAAGTTCCTCCGAGAATTCCTCCGAAGTTCCTCCGGAATTCCTCCGGAAGTTCCTCCCGAATTCCTTCGAAGTTCCTCCGGGAATTCCTTCGGAAGTTCCTCCAATTCCTTCGAAGTTCCTCCGAATTCCTTCGAAGTTCCTCCGGAATTCCTTCGGAAGTTCCTCCAGAATTCCTTCGAAGTTCCTCCGGAATTCCTTCGGAAGTTCCTCCGGAATTCCTTCGAAGTTCTTCAGAATTCCTTCGGAAGTTTCTCCGAATTCCTTCGGAAGTTCCTCCGGGAATTGCTTCGGAAGTTCCTCCGAATTGCCTCGGAAGTTCCTCCGGGAATTCCTTCGGAAGTTCCTCCGGGAATTCCTTCGAAGTTCCTCCGAATTCCTTCGGAAGTTCCTCCGGGAATTCCTTCGAAGTTCCTCCGAATTCCTTCGGAAGTTCCTCCGAATTCCTTCGAAGTTCCTCCGAATTCCTTCGGAAGTTCCTCCGGGAATTCCTCCGGAAGTTCCTCCGGGAATTCCTTCGGAAGTTCCTCCGAATTCCTTCGGAAGTTCCTCCGAATTCCTTCGGAAGTTCCTCCGAATTCCTTCGGAAGTTCCTCCGAATTCCTTCGAAGTTCCTCCGAATTCCTTCGAAGTTCCTCCGGGAATTCCTTCGGAAGTTCCTCCGAATTCCTTCGAAGTTCCTCCGGAATTCCTTCGGAAGTTCCTTCGGGAATTCCTTTCGAAATTCCTCCGGGAATTCCTTCGGAAGTTCCTCCGGGAATTCCTTCGGAAGTTCCTCCGGGAATTCCTTCGGAAGTTCCTCCGGGAATTTCTTCGAAAGTTCCTCCGGGAATTTCTTCGAAAGTTCCTCCGGGAATTTCTTCGAAAGTTCCTCCGGGAATTCCTTCGGAAGTTCCTCCGGGAATTCCTTCGGAAGTTCCTCCGGAAATTCCTTCGGAAGTTCCTCCGGGAATTCCTTCGGAAGTTCCTCCGGGAATTCCTTCAGAAGTTCCTCCGGGAATTCCTTCGGAAGTTCCTCCGGGAATTTCTTCGGAAGTTCCTCCGGGAATTCCTTCGGAAGTTCCTCCGGAAATTCCTTCGAAGTTCCTCCGAATTCCTTCGAAGTTCCTCCTGGAATTCCTTCGAAGTTCCTCCGGGAATTCCTTCGAAGTTCCTCCGAATTCCTTCGGAAGTTCCTCCGGAATTCCTTCGGAAGTTCCTCCAAGAATTCCTTCGGAAGTTCCTCTGGGAATTCCTTCGGAAGTTCCTCTGGAAATTCCTTCGGAAGTTCCTCCGGAAATTCTTTCGGAAGTTCCTCCGGTAATTCCTTCGCAAGTTCCTCCGAGAATTCTTTCAGAAGTTCCTCCGGGAATTTCTTCGGAAGTTCCTCCGGGAATTCCTTCGGAAGTTTCTTCGAAAGTTCCTCCGGGAGTTCCTTTGTAAGTTTCTCCTGGATTTCTTTCGGAAGTTCCTACGGGAATTCCTTCGGTAGTTCCTTCGGAAGTTCCTCCGGGAATTCCTTCGGAAGTTCCTCCGGGAATTCTTTCAGAAGCTCCTCCAGGAATTCCTTCGGAAGTTCTTCCGAATTCCTTCGAAGTTCCTCCGAATTCCTTCGGAAGTTCCTCCGAATTCCTTCGGAAGTTCCTCCGAATTCCTTCGAAGTTCCTCCGGGAATTCCTTCGGAAGTTCCTCCGGGAATTCCTTCGAAGTTCCTCCGGGAATTCCTTCGAAGTTCCTCCGAATTCCTTCGGAAGTTCCTCCGGGAATTCCTTCGGAAGTTCCTCCGGGAATTCCTTCGGAAGTTCCTCCGAATTCCTTCGGAAGTTCCTCCGAATTCCTTCGGAAGTTCCTCCGGGAATTCCTTCGGAAGTTCCTCCGAATTCCTTCGGAAGTTCCTCCGAATTCCTTCGAAGTTCCTCCGGGAATTCCTTCGGAAGTTCCTCCGAGAATTCCTTCGGAAGTTCCTCCGGGAATTCCTTCGAAGTTCCTCCGAATTCCTTCGGAAGTTCCTCCGAATTCCTTCGGAAGTTCCTCCGAATTCCTTCGGAAGTTCCTCCGAATTCCTTCGGAAGTTCCTCCAGGAATTCCTTCGGAAGTTTCTCCGGGAATTCCCTCGGAAATTCCTCCGGTAATTCCTTCGAAAGTTCCTCCAGTAATCCCTTCGGAAGTTCCTCAGGGAATTCTTTCGGAAGTTCCTCCGGGAATCCCTTTAGAAGTTCCTCAAGGAATTCCTTCAAAAGTTCCTACGGGAATTCCTTCGGAAGTTCCTCCAGAATTCCTTCGGAAGTTCCTCCGGGAATTCCTTCGGAAGTTCCTCCGAATTCCTTCGAAGTTCCTCCGGAATTCCTTCGGAAGTTCCTCCGAATTCCTTCGGAAGTTCCTCCGGGAATTCCTTCGGAAGTTCCTCCGAATTCCTTCGAAGTTCCTCCGAATTCCTTCGGAAGTTCCTCCGGGAATTCCTTCGGAAGTTCCTCCAATTCCTTCTGAAGTTCCTTCCGGAATTCCTTCGGAAGTTCCTCCGGGAATTCCTTCGGAAGTTCCTCCAGGAATTCCTTCGGAAGTTCCTCCAGGAATTCCTTCGGAAGTTCCTCCGGGAATTCCTTCGGAAGTTCCTCCAGGAATTCCTTCGGAAGTTCCTCCAGGAATTACTTCGGAAGTTCCTCCAGGAATTACTTCGGAAGTTCCTCCAGGAATTACTTCGGAGGTTCCTCCAGGAATTACTTCGGAAGTTTCTCCAGGAATTCCTCCGGAAGTTCCTCCAGTAATTCCTTCGAAAGTCTTTGTGTCGTCTTGTCATTTTGTCTTCTTTTCTTCTCTTCTTATCTTGTTTTCTTTTTGTATTCTTGCTTCTTGTCTTCATGTCCTCTTGTCTTTTTGTCTTATTGTCTTTTTGTCTTATTGCCTTTTTGCCTTCTTGTCTTCTAACCTTCCAGTCTTTTTGTCATCATGTCTGCTTGTCTTCTTTTCTTCTTGTCTTCTTGCCTTCTCGCCTTCTTGTTTTTATGTTTAACTTTCTGATTTCTTGTGTTCTAGCCTTCCAGTCTTTTTGTCTTCTTGTATTCTTATCTTATTGTCTTTTTATGTCTTGTCTTCTTGTCTTTTTTTCTTCTTGTCGTCTTTTCTTGTCTTCTTGTCTTTTTGTTTTTTTTCTTCTTGTCTCCTTGTCTTCTTGTCTTCTAGTCTTCTTGTCTACTTGTCTTCGTGTCTCTTCTCTTTATGTCTTCTTGTCTTCTTGTATTCTTGTCTTCTTTTCTCTATGTCTTCTTGTCTTCATGTCTTCTTGTCTTGTTGTCTTAAGTCACATAGATTGGTCATCGGTTTTTCGCAGAATAAGGCTAGTCCACTGAAGAGTGCACGAGTTATGAGTACCTTGCTGGAAAGCGACTGAAACTGCAAATTTGATATCGAGTAATTAGCAAGATCCGTATTTAAATCCAATCAAGTCTCAGATTAATTTAATTTATTCCCATGAAAACTGACATCTTGCATCCTCATATTCCATTCTCCCGTTGATATCATCCTTTCGGCAAACACCATCGTAGATTACACGGAATTCCAACAACCGGATTTCATCGTGTTTGTCGCATCGCTACCCTTCCCTTTTTGCCTCCATGAATCATGAAGTATAAAATCCAATAAATTAAAACCATGCCTAGGATCTGGTGTGACTGTCGGCTCCATACTTGTCGCATCCGGTGGTGTCGGTCGGTATTGGTTCAGCAGCATTGCAGAGTGCCACTGGTAACAGCAGAAACAGTGTACATTACAGCAAGCTAATGAATAAAGCATTTGCTCAAATAATATAATTCGATTATGGTTCCGGTACAGGCTTCGGCAGAAAACTCTGAAATGCTGACGTCGGATTTGGCCAGTTGAATTCGATTCTCGTCGGAGGAACGTGATGAGGGAGCTATCCGAGTCTATTTTTTACGGTTTTGAAATCAAGGTCTCCCAAACTTGTTCAATGATGGTTCCATATTCAACACCTGTAAAATGATTAAACAACCCATTTACAATTGTGTAGTATGATAAGTCATGAAGTGTTTTATTTGTATAACTAGTCGATTGGTATACAAATTTGTTCATGGAGTGGTGCTTTAGTCTTTATGTGTACTTAGTGTACCAGGCAGGCAAAAAAATGATGATTTGATACTCATAGGGCTACTTGAAAAGTTCCTTTTTTTTCAAGAAACTAACTTTCGATTTTCTGCCCCACCAATCAAAGTCCTTACCTCGAAGCGATAATTTTAGAAGTTGTTTTCTGGGAATTCATCTCTATAATTATGTACGCACCACCGTTCTCATTCTACATAACTGCAGCCGATTTTGATCCGGGCTGAAGCGCAACAACCTACGCTCATCGAATATTTTTCGGTCTTCAGTTCTTTGGAAAACTGACCACTGTATAAAGATTAGGCATAAATTAATGAACTCCGTCGAGGTCGGAAAACCAACACAGTCTACACAAACCTCACGACCGAGTCCCCATTTCTATGTAAATATTTATCACTCGCACATTTACACCCAAAAGGCGGTGTCGGGTGGGTGTTTCACGCGGGGGATATCATCCCCTAATTAATCCCAACTTCCGCGAAACGAAACACGGCGGAACTAGTGCTGCTGCAATTGACTGAATTATGTTTGTTGTGCTTCGTCAGACGGAAAACACGAAACGACAGTAGGTTTTGCGAAGCAAGGACAATTCTCTTGAGATTTGCTCGATATGATGCGATGTCAGTCTGTGTAAACCACCGACATTTTATGCGTCGTGTGTCAGCCGCAGCAGTGGAACGGGCGGGTCGCCCAACAATGTTTATATGTTCTACAGATAATTATAATTCAAATTATTAAGTCATTATTTCATGAATATATTTAGGCAATTTAATAGTCAACCCAGATTAATCCGCCTAACGGTGTACTGATGTCTATTTCGTTCATTTAGATTTGAAACATAATTGAAACCCCCGCCGACGCTTACCGCATTCCTGTTACCGATTTCATAATTGCGAATGTTTTTTTCTGCAGTTATTATGCGATAATACATTCAAAATGATGGTCCGGAAAGCAACTAAACAGAATTCTGAGAAAACTTCAATTGAGTGTTGCTGCCGCCTACGTCAGCATTCGATGATTTTTCTCTGCAGAAACCAGCGCCGACAACAGTTATCGATTCTGATGGTTTTAGGACAGCAGACCCACCTCTTACAGGAAAAGAAATGCCGTCTGGAAGAAGCGGTGTGCCAGATTATGTGGAATTTTCAATTCCAAATAATCTTATACCAAAATACCAAAACAGAAAAGCTTCGAACGGCAGGATTTGACTGAAAATATGTGGATTAACTGTCATATCCTGCCATCTCGCGTCATATTCACAATTCGTAAAATAGGCTGGCCAAGCTAGACGAATGCGACTCTTTGTCTCTATCAGAAAGGTTACATGAGGAAAGGTCACATCAGAAATGTCACATGAGGACATCACCAGATATAGCTGTCATGGGTTCCCACTGTTCGTCTCCGGCCGAATCAGCAAATTGATCAGGCTTTGCACCGGCTCATCCGTGTTGATGTTGATGTAAGTTTTTGCTTCACTCGATCAACGATAAACCTAAATGATAAAGTTTTTGAAATTGTGTATTCTCGAAGTCATGTATCGGAAAAATCCACGTCAGACAGTTAAAGTTAGACTAAACAATAGACTAGGAAAAAACACAGTATTTTTCCCCTGATGAAGACATCATCCCCGTGCTTGTCCCCGTGTTGAAACGTCGGACAAATATACATCTTGTTTCAATTCTTCAAGACTGCGTAGTCGTTCTTAAAATCGGAATTATAATCTATTTTGGATAAATAAGTAAAAAAAAATTACTGATGATGAAAATGAAAATAATAGGCTGATTGAGAATGAGGGTTCGGGTGATCATTCTTGTCTGAAATAATAATCATGGCATATTTTTTAATTATAATAACTAAGGACTGTATCGAAAATAAGTTATCCACGTTATCTTTTTCGAATAAAATTGGATGAATTTGCAAAATTTATGAAAAATTGCCTACCAATACATGTTAGTTTTGCATGTTTAGTTTTATGAAAAAATAATAATATTAAATAAATATTGCACTATTCCAGCATTTATCCATCTTTCCCCTAGTCACAAATTGGCATAAAATTGCATCGTTTTATAAAATTGATTACTTTTAGGACCAAATTTTGGTCACTACATTTAGATTTTTTTTCCGACAGATTAGCGAACGTGTAGTATTCCCTAAACTTGTTGACCATGAATTTTTACCTTTGCTAGGTGGATAGCGAAACGCTTGGTCAAATTATCCAACCTTAAGGAGCCATGAGCATGAGCATGATTGATCGTTTGTAATTACACAGAGAATCATCAGATGGTGTTTGGACTAATGGACTAACAGCATCTTCAATGTGTAAGAACTGGTGACTATAAATTAAGCAATACCAGCGCCGGCCGTGTCCGTATGCAGATCAATTAGGGAATAGGAAGGAAAATGTTGACGTGATACTCGCTGTAATGAAAGCCGACGAGTTATCTGCACTTCTACGAGAAATCACTGGTATGTTGGATACATGGGGTAGGGCGTTTGGCAGGGTTCGTTTTGGTAAACGGTATGTCGTGTGTAGCGTATAGTTGAATCGAGGTTAAATAACAACCCAATCGAACGCGCACTAAATGCTTGACTTTTGACTTACCGACTACATAAAGCAGAACAAAATATTTTAATGATCACGCGATCGTTCTGCGAACTAACTTTGCGCTTTGCGGATTAATTTACAAAATGCAGAACAAAATATTTCCATGATCGCGTGATCGTTCTACGTGCTCGAGAGAACAAGTACGGACGCGTACTCCTAATTATGAAACTCGAAAGAGAGAAAAACTATATGGAACAAATATGCATAGAACGAGTCAAAAAAATCTGGCTCCTGTTGCGTTTGCTATTACAATCTACGACAGTGCAGTACACATAATTTATTCAAAACGATAAACCGTGCTGTGTGCTTATTCCAATCAGCGTCTAATTCTGTTTACGCAAGATACAGTCATAGATAACAAGGAATATATGTCTGAAGATATTCGAAAATTATCCTTAACTTTAATATGATTACTTATATATGAATTGAAATGAAAAGTAACATAATCCTCAGCGATTAACAGCGTAAATTTAAAAATTTTGTTGAATTTCATGGTAGCCACCATTTTGGCCGTTTTCTTCAACTCATTTGCTAAGAACATATATCATAATATACAAGCGATTTTAAATAAAAAAAATCTAATATAGCTGCATTACCGATTCGTTGTATGTATCTCACCAATTTAAGATGTCAAGAAGTGAAAAAAAAAAACAGGTTAATCCACCTGTGGGGGGTCCCGTAACGTAGTTGGCTGCACGTTCGCCTTTCAAGCGAATGGTCATGGGTTCGATTCCCAGCCCCTCCATCAAAACCCTCGCCAGTGGCCGGATGCGCAGCCTATGCGGTGGCGTATTGGGGTGCACGCCTCACCGTCACGGCATTCCTCCAACGCAACCCGGATAAATGGCAACCGGACAATGCAACGATCATTGGATACACGACATGGACAAAATGAACACAATGGACTCACGACGAGATGGACCAGCAACGACAACAACGATGAATAATGGAAAAATCTAAAAATAGATTTTGTGTGGATTCTGGCTACAGAATATCACAGTAGATCTCGGCACAGTAGCGGTTAAGTAATACAGAGTGCCTATCAAATAAATAAAGGAATAAAAAAAAATTAATCCACCTAGCTGTGATGGTGCCTTTCTCGCGCTAAAAGGTAATAAATGTAGCCTTTACGTTTACACCTCGATGATGTACAAGAAATGCAAAACAGTTACACCACAGACACACCGTCTAATACTAATGACAAACCGGTGGTATAAGTACCATGGTACAAGAATCTTGAAATGAGTGCCATACCAATTATTGTATTTATCAAACATAGTTTTGGAATTATTTTTATTGTCCTTTTGTACCATGGTACAAATACCACAGGTGCTTACTTAGTATAATGTTATGATAAAAAATTTACACTAGTAGACGACAGATGGCGCTGCCAGTTTCTCGAATTTCCTATGTATGGAGCGTAAGATATTGACTGACCCCCCTACCCCCATAAGTGCTTACGTAATATGTGTACGGCCCCTTATAAGAATATAATTTTCGCCCTTGTGTCTATCGGCCAATTGGCCCTACCTGATGTTTGGCCGAAAGTCATTCGACGAGAAACTATTTAGTCGAATAATAGCTTAGGCCAAAAGTCATCTAGCCAAATACCATTGGGCCGAATTAAACGTTTGTTATGACAGTTTATTTGGCAGAAAATGTCATTTTGCCGAAATGGTCGTTTGGCCGAAAAAGTTATTTGACCACCTAGATTTGGCCGAAAATGCCGTTTAGTAGAAATGTTGGGCCAAACAACTTTCGGCCTTACTAACCAACTATTTCAGCTATATAAGCTATATAGGACTAATTTTGGTCATATAAGCGTTTCCTCCTCCAATGTTTGTTGGTCGTTGTGGCATTCGGCAAATTGGCTTTCTGCCCAACGTCTCTTCTCTGCTCAAAAATCCCATTTCCAAATTCCATTAAACCGTCGGAATTTCCACGGAAAATTCTACGGACTTCTTTAATATAGAATCGGCGTGCAAACTATAGCCCACCAACGTGAAAAATTTTGAACGGCGACGCGCCGATGCAAAAATGCCGGTCGGCGTGCCAAAAGACTGTCGAACACTTGGTCAAACATCTTTGACGATGAATGTGAAGAAAAAAATGAATCCGTTTCGATGAATGATCTTGCTCAAATTATAAGTTTGCAACACTGGTTTTCGTTTCTAAACTGATTCTAGCCAATTATAAAGGACCAAGTATTTATCATTTAGATATTGCGGTGCGCAACTGGGTAAGGGATCGTTCAAAAATGACGTCACAGGTTTTGGGGGGAAATCTAAGATTTTATGACAGTACATTAGACCTGTTCACCATTTTCAAAAGTATTCCAGATTCAAAGTGCCACCCCTCTATTTCAATGAGTATCCTAAATGGATTCTTCTGACCAATTTTCAGCCAAATCCATGGAGATTTAGAGGTGCATCAAACGAGATTTGTGATTTTTCAAACTTTTTCGTAAAAATATCGTTTGAGTGCATCAATTTAACTCCACATAATAAAAGGATTATAGTCGTTGATAGCTTGTTTAGACTATTATCTACTACTTTGTCAGCCCACTCTAGATCCATACCAGTGCCAGTGGGTCGAGCATACTGGATGACATTCCTCATAAATCATGGTCAACTTTGTTTTAGTATGGGGGGAATGGTCTTGCTTGACTACCCTATTCAAATGTTGAGTATTTCATGAAAACTGCATTATTACATGCCGAAGCTTATTTTTCAGAATAAAGTGATGTATGGACGAAACTTCCGCAACACTCGGAGGAAATGAAAGGAAAAATTGAATTAGGCACATATTGAAAATTTATACTACCCCCAGAAGCACCTAAAATTATTTTTCTGGTTTTAAGGCATTTTTTTCAGCTAAATCTAATAAAAAGTCATAGAATAAGCCCTCTAAACATCCTAGTATCAATGACAAAGTAGTAGATAATAGTCTAAAGAAGCTATCAACGACTAATCCTTTTATTATGTGGAGTTAAATTGATGCATTCAGATGATATTTTTATGAAAAAGTCTATCACAAATCTCGTTTGATGCACCTCTAAATCTCCATGGATTTGGCTGAAAATTGGTCAGAAGACTCCATTTAGGATACTCATTGAAATAGAGGGGTGGCACTTTGAATCTGAAATACTTTTGAAAATGGTGAACAGATCTACAGTACATATGTACAATAGACCTCTTCATGTTTTCAAAAAGTATCAAAAATACAACCGGTCAGCCCAGAATCACAATTCTTATGCTAAAATAAGCCTCCTGTCAAATTTTCAGTTAATTCGGATAATATTTCGAAGTGGCTCAAGTCAATTTAGTGTTTTTGGGCTATTTTCAATTTTGAAAAAAATCTAACAAAAGATATAAACACCGAAAACTATCGCAACAACCTCTATACGAAAGCTTTGGGTGCGCTCTCCAAGTCTTGTGAACATTGCGATTCGTTCCGTTCACGTTTTGCCCATGTTAAAGTGATTTTCGAGTTTTTAAGTGCATGAAAACACTGTTTCCCCTAAAAGTAGTTGTTCTACAAAATTCTTGAATTTATGACAAATCATTGCTAATTTATTATATTATTATTCCTCTTTTTTCCCTGAACATTTGAGTAATATAATTGCTAATGTGCGATTTTACGGTAAATTCTTAAAACTCAGCTGAGCATTTGTCATAAATTTGCACGTTAGGATTTCTTTAAACAAGTTATTCGAACAAAACATAAATCAAATCATATGATATTTGATGCTTACAACAAACGACTTTTAAATTTGGTTTATTTCACCATATGTCAGTATGTTGTTACCATTGAGTGCATCGTAGTAACAAGTGAAATTAAAGCTTCTTGTTCGAACAACTTGTTTGAATAAATCTTAACGTGCAAATTTATGACAAATGTTCAGCTTCTGATTTTTAAGAATTTAACGGTAAATCGTATATTGGCAATCATATTACTAAAATGTCCGGGGAAAAAATAGGAATAATAATGTAATAACTTACCAATGATTTGTATTAAATTCAAGAATTTTGTAAAACAACGACTGTTAGGGGAAACAGTGTTTTTATGCACTTAAAAGCTCGAAAATCACTTTAACATAGTCAAAACGTGAACGGAACGAATAGCAATGTTCACAAGACTTGTAGAGCACACCAAAAGCTTCCGTATAGAGGTTGTTGCGGTAGTTTTCGATGTTTATATCTTTTACAAGATTTTTTTTTCAAAAATAAAATAGCCCAAAAACACTAAATTGACTTGAGCCACCTCGAAATTTCTTCCGAATTGCATAAGAATTGTGATTATGAGCTGACCGGTTGTATTTTTGATACTTTTTGAAAACATGAAGAGGTCTAATATACAAGGTATACAAAAAAGCGTGACAGCGGGGGGAGAAGGGGTCTAAAAAACTCAAAAAGTAGTGGGTCGGTCGAGCATCGGTCGAGGCTTCTATGGAAGTCGCGTTCACTTTTTGACGAATTACTTATTGGGTAGATCTTAACTTTAGACATCTTGTCCGAGTCGGATGGATATAATGACGAAGACGATTTGGTCCAACTTGTGGCAGATTTTAATCATCTACGCTCGCTGCCTAGGCACAACGCCGATGGAGTTTTCCGAGTGAACCTGCTGCTGGGATGCAGTGTTGTCCTACACTCAGTGCAAAAAATTCTGCTCTTTGATTTTACTCCATCTAAACGATTTTATAGTTTTAACTAAGTAAGTGCACCTAATAGAAGGATATTTGAATTTTCTAAATGTCATTTCAAACTGTCAAAAAAATGCACCTCAGAGCCACAGGAGCGCGCGGATAGGGTGCACAGATAGAAAAATCCACTGAAATTTACACTAAAGATCATGCACATAAATGGAACGCCATTATTAGCTTAATTCCACGCGTGATATAGCCTAAATGTATACAATATTTGTCGTGAATCGTCAATATTGCTTGCAAGTTGTAAGCAAACTTGTTAGGAAGAGGTCCATTTCCACGTAGAATAGTGATAATTTCCGCATCTCAAGTTTTATGCGCTGTTTACTCATTATTTTTTTCTGTGTGGGAGAGGGGAAGCAGCACACCTTTCGTGTCAGGTTATCCATCGTACCAATAAGGCCACGATCATACACGAAGGGAGTCGGGAAATGACGTACTTCCGGTTGTATCCGAGCCCACCTTCCTTAATCTGAGGAGGCACGGACTCAATCATTTCGTCCGTGACTTCTCGATAAGTTGGTAGTGTCCGCGTTGGTCTAGTAATATTTCGTTATGCATAAGTATGTACCTTTAAGTGACGTTAAGTGTAATTATTTAATTGAATAATTTGTTCGTTTTATAGAGAATAGAAAGCTAAAGTGTGCGTGGTAAATTGTGTCCGGTGTTAGAAGAAGATTTTCTGATATCAAGGTAAATGAATGTACTCTTGATGTATTGTGTAGTGCCTGTGCTTATGTTGTTTGTTTAGCCAGATTGGCTTCTATTGCCCACCCGTAGCAATTGCATCGTGCCCCAATCCGCCCCCCACTGGACGAACATTCCCGGCATTCGTCAAGTCGCCGGAAGGAGAACGATTCGTAACCACATTGGCCCGGGAAGGCCAGGGGACCTCAACGTAGACAAGATCCACCAGCCGGCAAGCAAGCGTCATTGCGTCGGCTTCATTGAGTTGCGATCACCGCCGTCAACAAGCCGGGAGCGTCGAATACTGGCAGGTCATCGACTGGGTCAGTAGCTCCTCAGGGAATTCTCCGGGAGGTCCTCACGTAGCTCCTCAGGGAATTCTCCGGGAGGTCCTCTGATGATGATGATTGTCCAGCTACTTACCCCTACGAAGGTTTCAGATGGACGAGATTTGTCTATAAGATGAATTCTCCAAGATTTTTTTCCGAGAATTCTTCTGGTAGCTTCACTGGCAGTTCCTCCGGGGGTACCTTTGAAAATTCTCCCGGGAGTTTCTTCAGAAATTCCTCCCGCAGTTCTCTCTAGATAACCTCGCGAGTACCTCCGGGAATTCAACCGGCAATTCAACCGGGAATTCCTCCGGGAGTTTTACCAGTAGCACTTCAAGGAAATCATTCAGGATTTTTCCAGGAAATTATTTAGAAATTTAGCTGAAAATTCCTCCCAAAGTTCTCCCGATAGTTTCTGGAAGTTATTCCAGGAGGTCCTCTAGGAATTCTTGTACGAGTTCCTCCTGAAATTCCTTCCGGGAGTTCTTACGGGAGCTAATGCGGCAGTTCCTTCGGGAGATCCACCGGCAGTTCCTCCGGGTGTTCCCAACTTGTGGAAAACTTCTGAAAGGACCTCCCGGAGGAACTGCCAGAGAAATTCCCCGAGGAACTTCTGGAGGAATTTATAGATAAATTCTCAAAAAAGTCTAAACGAATTCTTGAAAGAATGCCTGAAAGAATTCCCAGAGGAACTACTGGTGAAACCCCCGGAGGAATTTTCAGAGGAACAGCCAGTGGAATACTCGGAGTTGAATTTCTGGTGGAGCTTCCGAAATCCCATTTCCCGTAAAATTCCTGCCAAATATCCTCCAGGAATTCCCTGTGAAGTTCCTGGAGAGATTCCTGGAGGAACTCTTGGAAAAACTCATTGAGAAGCTCCCGGAGAAACTCCCACAAGCACTTCTGGAGAAATTCTCACAAGGAAGTCCTGAAATAATTCTTGGAGAAGTTCCTGAAGGATTTTCCGGAGAAATATCTGAAGGAATTCCCGGAAAAATACCAGGAGGAATTAATGCAGAAATTCCCATATGAAATCCTGAAAGTATTTCCAGATGAATTGCTGAAGATATTACCGAATAGATTCCCGGGGGTTTGTTCTGAAGAAATTCCTGGAAGAACTCTTTGAAGATATCCTGGAGGAACTCTCAAATTAATTTCCGAATGAAATTCTGGAGTAAATTCCGAGTGAAGTACAGAAAGAATTCTAGGACAATTCCGCGGAAAAATTCCCGGAGAAATTCCTGAAGGAATTCCCGGATAAATACCTGGAAGAATTTCCGGGGAAATACTCAGACGAATTCCTGGAGAAATTCCGTAAGAAATTTCTAGAGGAATTCTTGAAGGATATTCTGAAGTAATTGCGGAAAGAATTCCAAAATGAAATCCTAGATGATTTCGCTATTGAAAAAATCCTGGAAGTTATCCCGGAGAAATTAAAGGAAGAGTTCCTGGATGAATGCCCGGAGAAGTTCCTAGAAAAAAATCCGGAGATTTTTATACAAGTAATATTATGGAGTCAAAAATTGTCATAAATTTCTGAAGAAACTTCTTGTGGATTTTTGGGAGGAAATTTCGAACGTATTCTTGAAGGAACTGTCGAATGCATTCCTGAAATAAATGCCGGAGATTTTTCTGGAAGAATAGCTGAGGAAATGTCTAGAAGTAAATCTTGGAGAGAAGAAAAGAAATCTTCAAGGAATTTCCTCATGAATCCCCTAAATCTAATAATCTCAGGGGTTTCTAGATAGGAAGGAATTGAAATTAAATGAGAAGGATTTTCGAACGATTTTCAGAGGAATTTGTGGATAACTTTCCGGAGGATTTTAGAAGTTCCCAGGGAGCTTCTAGAAGGATTTCAAAGAGAATTCTTGAGCCCGAAATGTTTCGAGTTGTTTTGAACTTTCGCGCCCCCCCTTCCCCCCTCTGGCTACGCCCTTGTAATTCAAACAGGCTGACATATTAGAAATGAAAATGTTTCACATCCCTTCGTCGGAGGTAACAATGGGTCTGGGGGGTCGGAATGGGCCAGCGCCCTCACCGACAGTCTGGAGGTCGGATGACAAAATCGTTCAAAAAGATCTCTTGTAATTCAATTTTCTTGTAGAGGAAGGGAAAACAAAAAGCCCTAGCTAAGCAAAGACTGCTCTAATGTCATTTGGGGCCTTTTGGGGCCTTTTAAGGGCCACAGTTTTTCTCCATAATATCCCAAATTACTGTCGGCCAATAAAGATGGAATGTCGGTGTAGCACCAAATTATAATGCAGAAGTAGGGACCTTCCTCTAACGAAATCTGACAGTGTTACAAACAGTTTCAGTCCGGGAATTAGAAGGTGCTAGCTCTACTGCAGCTCGAGTGACTAGTCCGAGGTCACTTTTGCTTACAATATTTTTTGCTACGATTACTCATTGGATAATGGATCCATAAGCAAACTTCGGGATTTATCAATCTGGTGCGTATTTAATTTTTATTATGAAATCAGAGTAAAAACAAATCGAAAAAATCCAACCAAATTAAAGTATATCCGGAGGACTGAGAGAGACTTTACGGTGAATATATAAGCTTGATACTTTGATCAAGATCCAGGACTGAACCTAATTCGCAAAAATCGTAAAAATTGCAAATGTAAGGAGAAAAACGAGCAGCGAGAAAACTTGACATGTGGTCTCAACCACGGCACACAACGATTTTCCACGTGAAAAATTTCCGCTATTGGTCTGAGAAGACAATCAAAATTGGGTCGTTAGTTGGTAACTACTGGCTTTCAACTAACATATAGGAATGGTGTTTACTGTGATGATGATTTATGATTCAACACTTTGCTTGCAGAAACCAGAGCGAAGCGATTTGAAAACCATTCCAGACGGAATCATCATTTTCTTTCCCGCAGAAACAAAATCTTTTCCGGCGGAATCAGCCATTTCTTTTAGATATCGGAAGCTTTTTTCAGAGCTCAATGAAGTTACTTGCAGATTATACAATTTGTGATACTCAATTCAGCTTTAATTGCACTGATGTCGACGTGATGTGACCGACATAAATTGCAAAAGTTTCAACGCACTCTTGAGGTAAAAGTTTGGTAAAGATTATTGAACACTTTTAAAGTATTAATCAATTTAAGATGTATATTGCCACCGGCTAATCAAACCGTTATAATTAAAAATAAAATATAACATCATGCTCTATTCAACACCAGCGTGAATCCGGGCAACCCTTTTAAGGGTCTGACAGTTTTGAACCGTAGGAACGGGGTAGCTTGCAACAAACGGGAACTTAACATCTATGAAATCTATTATTTCTCCACCTATGGAATTTTGAAACAATTCGTTTTGATGCTCAGTCAGTAACAGTGCAGCTGGAAAATGTTGCAACTCACCCCGTTTGACGGTAACCAATATCCAGCTTAATTTGAACACTGCTTGCGATCTTTCCGGATGAGTAAAAATACATGGCCCGGTTAAACAATTTCCTGAAATTGTTAGGTACCTTATTTTTCCTATGCTTCAGTTTGCGACAAGACAGACAGACGGTTGCATACGGATGAAAACAAAATGAAAAGTGAACGAAACGAAATTCTCAACTTAATGAAGATTGAGTCGGACAGCCGTCCAACGTAGTCGTTTTCTTGATACCGGAGCCATTGTGGCCCTTCTCCCAAAGGGTTCACACTCCGAAGCAGAAGACCGGAGGCGCTTAATCTGGATGTCTGCTGGTTGCGTTGCTACGCTATGTCTGTTGGACTGACAAGCGACCGCCGGATGGACGCGCGCAAACAGTGAACGGGTTCGGGGCTCTGCTGCTGAGGGGAAGCTGATTCAAAATCTTAGTGGATTGGGGTCCCCCGGCAGTGTCAGCGGGTGGCTTGCTGTGAGTCGAACAGATTGTTTTATGAATATGATAGTGCACATAATGAAACGGAATGTAAATCAGATGACTGAATAACAAATTTTGAGAAGATGCAAATAACGTCTAAGGCCATTTCCCACAGCTTTGAAAGAAGCCTGTTATATAATACCTAATCTCAAAATTCTGTCAATTCCCTGAGCAACTCGGCAATTTATTTCAAACTGTTGCTATGAACAAACATCACACAAAGGGAAGGTTAAAAAATTTAACGTTGTACACTGTCAGCTATTCGGTTTGTAGAATCATGCTACTGCGCCTAAACGCCTAATTTTTACAGAAATGAATTTATTTCATCCCACGATTCAATTTTAATACATCCAAATAAAAATGTTTCAAGCGAAGAAAATGAAGTTGTTCCAATTCCAATGCGCCTCCAGCCGTGAAAGCAGTCAGCAGCCAACCAAATCCAGAGTTTTCCAATATTTCTCTGCCTGTATCACGCACCCTGCCCCACCCCAGGGGCCGTATAGACGAAGTTTGTTCCAAACGAAGCTCAACGGGCAAGGAAGGGCAACAACAAACCGACAACAACAAGAGTGATATATTTTCCGAGTAAATGGTTCTTTAAAGCCAAATTTGTAGCATACAAAGCCGTTACCGCCCACATCGCCTTCAGTGGTTCTTTGAACGAGGAAACAGCGGCAGGAATTTCTCGTAGAGTGCGTGCGATATCTTTTCGATTTACTGCGACGACGGCAGGGACCCTTCACCACCATACCAGCAGAGCCAGGAGCCATGGCGAGAACAGGCCAACTTTTTTTTTCTCTACGTTGGAATGCAGGAATGGGAATCCCGGCGTATATTTGCTACCCTATGAGTATTTACTTTGCCAGTCATCACTTGCGAAAGCCCAGTTAAATGCCGTTGAATAATCGTCTTGCCAGAAAAGTTGATGTTCCGGAATTTCTATTATTGTGCGACGACTGAAGGGGTACTTTTAGGGCTTGAAATTCATCACCCATAGAAAGTTACTGCCTATGCTGACCCAAAGCACTGACGGAAAAAAAAATCTAAACACACTAATTGCCAATATGCCAATCGTTAATCTTTTGGCAATAGATGGACGCTGAAGATTAACTTAGAATTGAGGACGAAATACATTTATCTATCACAAACAAAGTAGTGAAATTGAGCGTGTTTGTTCTCCAGAATTAAAGAAAATAAGCATCTATAGCATATTTGATAGGAAAGAAAAAGAATTTCAAGATTCCTAAATCAAGAATATGACGATCACCCGGCGTTGCAGTCAACCTATAAAGATACCTATAAGATACGTTGAATTGCAATTAATTGAGGAGAAGACCGCTCAGTATCTTTCAGTACCTGTTACTATCTGGACACCTGGACACGATAGATCGATCTGTTACGCAGTTTCCAACGAAGGTTTTTGACGAATTACAGCTGGTCGGGGTTCAGCCAAACCGCACCAAGCGGCTTTTCGACTGACTTGTGATATTTTGTTCGTACAAGGACAACGGAAATACATAGTTTCATATCAATTTAAGCATGCATCTGCAGTAGGATATACTCAGGTAAGGGGTTGAAGGATATTAGATGCGTTTTGCGATCAATTAAATCTGCTAAACGAAAGTTTGAGCAGAAAAATCGGTAATTTTTCGTTGGCGCTTGGTGTGGTTTGGCTGAACCCCGACCAGCTAATTGTCGAAAACCAATAAGCTTTTAAAGAAATTGTCAAATAACCAGCTAATTGTCGAAAACCAATAAGCTTTTAAAGAAAAGCCCAGATCGACGAAGGAAATTTCACAATTGGCCTATAGGCGTAGGCCTCTGTACTTCGCCTTCAAAGATGTTGATTTATCTAACATTTATTCACGTCTATGATTAATTCACTTGAAACAGTAGGAACTTCTCTTGAATATTTTTGTTTCTGACGACGATAGAATAGAAGGGAAGTCTTTTTGAGGTTTTTCAAGGTGTCTAGAACAGACACCTTCTGACGAAAAATTGTGCATTCTTCTTGGCCTTCTCGCCGGCCAATTGCTTATGATAATTAGCATATAGCCGACTCACAATTTGGTGTTCTTAATAGCCTATTCAGATTACGAGCTTTTTTTACTAGATGAAAAACATAAAACGCATTTGATGTCTTACTAACAAGCAGGCATGAGAAACAAATTTATAACTCGACGGTTCATGTTAACGATCATAAATTAGACGAGATTTTTTGTACCTTTTTTTGCATCGTGGTATGAACTGCATATTTCTCAGGGGCTGTCATGACCGATTGTATGATATGTACATATGTATGTAGGGGAGAACAGTCAAATATGTACCCGTCAAGCTTATCATCAATATAAACAAGAATAGAAACAATCAAGCGTGCAGATGCAATAATTACAGAACTAGCTACGTTTCACAATGATCTCCAACTCAAAGGAACAAGGTTTTTGTCACTTTCTAAAGCATTTGCAATATGTTTTAATAAATAGCTTGTAAAATGACTCAATTGCATGAGAAATAATGGTGAACGCATGGTTGTTTGTTTGGCTTAGCGGATTGAACGAAAATCTCACTGGTGGGGTAAAAGAGTCGCAAATCAATATTTTCATTGCAGCTTGATAATAAATAAAGGGTGCCTCAATGTGATTTTGCCATAATGATTTCATTCCATACGGTCGCATCGTACGTTTAATTCCACTCATTAGGTTTTGTACAAAATCTGGACTGCACGTTTTCTGTATCGAAACCCAATTTTTCATGTCTTCCTCAAATTTGACCTTGCGATGCTCCTGCAGTGGCTGTCTCATAATATCCGAGTATTTTTCGATAGGCCTTAGCTCTGGTGCGTTACAGCATTTGAATTGTGATACGAAGCCAGATCCGGCCACAGGATTGTAGGGCCCTCGTGTTGCTTCAGAGGTCCCTACGATCTTTTGGAAGCAGAGGATTCTGTAGACACTCCTTATTATGTATGTCTTGCCAAACTTCGAAAATGTCTTCTTCTCACTTCCTTCGGAACATCAATATGTGCTGGGTAGTGAAGAACTGTAGTCCTGGAAGCTACTGAGTCAATGAAGATTAGTCAGCATCTGAGTTTACAGTTTCCGGGCCCGTAGCATTTTTACCGTATTTTGCCATTCGTCACGATTTGGAGTCTTCTGCCTTTTATACGTGTGCAGTCCCTCCCAGTCCTTAGCCCTCTGAACGAAAGACTTGGACAGATTCAACTTTTTGGCCACATCACTGGTCGAAGCATTGGAATTCCGCGTAAACGCTTTCCTAATACGCTTGTGACTAGGGACGTTCCGACATTTCCGATATATCGGAATATCGATATATTTGTTTCGATATCCGATATTTTTGTATCGATATTTTGCTTTCAATATATCGGTTATATCGATATTTTCGTATTCGATATCAATATATCGAATCAGAAAAAGGAACACAGAAAAATCAGCAGAAGAGAGAAAATACTTCAGATAAAATAAATATGCAATTCTAGTTGAAATAACAATAAAAGAGAGCATTATGTGGATTCCGCTGCTGCCGCAGACAGTTTTAACAACATGCCACCAACGAAAATTTTGCAATAACGTAACGATGTGCAAAATCTATCACACCGCTACTCCTTAATTTTTCACTCAATTCAGTTATATGTGACATGTTTCTACACAAATTCAGAAGAATTTCCTGAGGAAATTTAATATTTGAAAAAAAAATCCTTCCTTCTTCCTGTGTAAATTAGAATGAATTTTCTGTGGCAATTAAAGACAATTTCTTTTGGATGTTCAAAACATCTCCTCGGAGTTTCTCGTGGTCATTTTAAAAAATTTCTACGAATAATAAAAAAAAAATTTTTTGGTGAAAAGAATCAGAATATTTTTTAGTAAAAATAATTAAAAAAACACATCCATGGCAATTTAGAGGAATTGTCAGAGAAAATTCCCCGAAAATTAAGTTATTTTTTTTTTCAAAGAAATTCATGCGGACGGGAATTGTGGACATTTTAAAGAATGCCACATAGAATTTCAAATGGAAACCCTTTAAAAATTGAATAGAATTTACTGCCGAAATTTAGAAGAATTTCCTGTGAAAACTATAAAACTATAGAGAATTCCCTTTAGAAACTCGAAATATTTACGAGCATATTGTCGTGGACAATCTGAATGTTCTGAGAAAATAAAAAAAAACCTTCCCTTGAAATTCTGGTGACAGAATTTTCTGTTCGAAAGCATTAATAATTTTCCGTACATTTTAACATTTTTCCGAAGCGCTTTCCAAAGGCAATTGAAAAATTGTTAGTAACAACAGATTTTTTTTTCGAAAATTAAATTGATTTTTCAAATTTAGGCGGTCGGATAAAAATTAATTCAGCATGATGCTGAAAACGTCACTACCACCGATTTTGAATACGATGAACGCCGTCACGATGATTGTCATGATTGTTGGACCGGCACACGACGCTAGACTCTAGAGTGGAATAACTTACTGGAAAAAATCATGTTCAATTGTTTTTGTAAAGGAGTAATACGATAGAAAATAAACAATAACAACTATTTGTATTTTGAAATATCATATGATTTTCCAATGTATCGATATTTTCATTCCAATATATCGGTGATATCGATACTTTGATTCGATTATCGTATCGAATCAAATATCGATATTTTGAAGTATCGGAACGTCCCTACTTGTGATCCTGATCACTAATAGAACATCTATTCCGACCGCATATCTACTTCCGTTCGATGCTCAGAGTTTGCTGACAACGGTCTTGGTAGTCATATGGCTACCGCTTCTACCTTATACGCAGGAGGTTTTCACCTGCTCCGATTATCGCATGTAACAGGATATATAATGCGTATATCTCGGAATGGTTATTGCCCCCCCAAACCCTTATAAAGAGTTATGGTTAATTTCATTTGTACAACCATTACACATACAACAGAACAACACCTATAACAAGTAAGATCGATTGTTGACAACAGTCAATCGATCAAGCGCGAACGCCGTGCTATGGCCCATTTCTAGCGCAATTGGGTACAAACAGTGAATGAACGACAAATAAGGACCGAGCAAAACCACCCAACTATTAATTTAAAATTACTGAATCACCCTAAAAGCCTAAGCCGAATTAGTTCATCTTATCGCATACATTGCTACAACTATCATCACTGGAAAGATGCTACCAACAACCGATATCAGCAGCACTCATTCTCCCGTTAACGATATAACCATCATCTACCTATCCACTCAATAATATAAAATCCCTGTACAGTCTACAGACAGGTCAGTTAGTGGTCAATAATCGCTACGACAAAGTACGCTACAACGCTACAAACGCGGAAATTATAAAGTGACCAAAGTGGAATACGGTGTTAGTGATCAGTGACAAGAAGAAATCATCCATCTTTACCCAAGGAGTCGGTGCAAGAGTGCACATTTGGGATTCGATATATCCTGACTCTCCCTTTGTCGCTGCACCCAGGATGGGCGCGCCCCAGCACTAAGAGGGTGGTAGAATGAGGATCGGTGAGATAAGACGATGAACTATTAGTTACTAACAGCACTAATTTGTAACTAAAAGAATAAGAAATTAAGTTTGTCTAACAGTGATTATGTCGTTCATTTTGTGCAGGCCTATTTATTCCGCCAACACAGAATGGCGTAATGGTGGTAGTGATCACAGTGTTGCAGTAATCCCACCAGCAGTTAATTCGGCGTCAGTGGAATGGACTCCGATCGGTATAGTCGGAGCTATCAGCATGATGGATCGCTGTCCGGACAGTACGAAGCATGTTTCAACCGCCGTGGGATAGACATCGACACTCTGACACACTTCCACATTAGTGTTAAGACAACGTAGGTTAGGGATGCACAGACATAGGAGTAAGTAATAAAACCTTTTTTTTTAGTTTTCTTTATCCAAAGTATAATTAATTTCAATCATTAAATGAATAGTATTATGTGAAATTATGACTCTTTCTTTGTGCTATTGGGAGATTCGGAAGAATTCTACGTTTCATATCGCTTTTAGCTAGACCGCGAACCTGGTATATTCGTATGATTGGGAGGGCAATTCTTCCCTTTAGCGAGTTAATCCTCAATAATTATATTATTGTCTCATGCCCAGCTGGATCTAAATCCTCTGGATGACAAGGTCGTGGGTTTAATCCCAGGCCCGTTTCAATCCTCCTACTTTGTTTTTTTTTTTTCATATAATTTTCATGGTCTAGCAATTGTCAAAACTGGAAATGGGCTTTCATACCGTTTCCGTCTTTTAACCCTATACCTACAACTTGATTAGCTCTAGCAGGTAACTGTTAGAATTCGAAATGAGCGAACAAGCTCGTGTCGGCATTCAATTAGAATATACCACTCTTTCCTTCCTATCACATTGGCAACCCGTTAACCAAGACGAACCTCTGCCATAGAACCTAACCCCCGAAATTCTAACAAAATTCTGCAGGGACTCGTGGCGAGTGCAGAGGTGCTTCTCGGCTTGCAATGGGCGAATGATTGCATCATCAATACCTTCCCATCCCCGATAGACCGTGAGGACGTGGCCAGCGTTATTATCGACCTTTCAGAATATTAGAGCTCTCGGACTGTGCACATTGAGGTTGGAGAGCAAATCCCATGCTTCCATCTACTGGTTCCTTGTGCAATTGCGATTGCTCAGGTCAATCATTTCCTGAAGTTTGATACCCATATTCCCATTGATTGTGATACTTAAAAACCCAGATTAATCCACCTAGCGTTGGTGGTGCCTTTCTCGCATTTAGTTAAGACACCAACCTTATATGGGGTTTATATGGTCTGATGTACCATTTTCTGCATAACTTTTAAACGCAATGACCGTAACGGGCTGGGTGGTCATATGGCTACCGCTTCTGCCTCATACGCAGAAGGTCGTGGGTTCAATCCCAGGCCTGTTCCATTAAAAAAGACGAGCTCGGTGGTCTAATGGCTACCGCTTCTGCCTTATAAGCAGGAGGTCGTGGGTTCAATTCCAGGCTCGTCCCTTTCCTACTTTGTATTTCTATCTTAGTTCTTTCTGTGTTTCACGTTCTACCAAAACGATTCTTACTGTTATAACCTCGCATACAATCCCAAACCCTCCCGTGGCACCTATGAGAGGTCGTAGAGTTCTCTGCATCTTTCTTAAGTAGGTGTCCAACTAACCATCCTTCCCCTTCCTCAGCATTCGCAAGGACGTGGGCAGGACAGATCTCGACTATTGGAGAGTGCATTGATTCCATCTAAGAGAGAAATAATGATTAGTCCCAATTCAATATCTGTGGTAACGGATGAAAATGATGCTAATCTCATACAATAGTCTTGGCTTGTACCACCTACGAATTTGTGCGAATTGCTCAATGCTAATGCTAATGCTAACTTTTAAACGCAATGACCGTTATAAAATTCAATAGTGATCAACAAGGCTTTGTCCCCTGTCGAATGAAACTTGTTGCGAGGAAATCGGTTAAGGATTACTATACGAAAAGTTGTCTAATGTTTTTTATAGCTTTTGTGCACACACATACACACGGACAGACAGACATGTGCTCAGCTCGTCGAGCTGAGTCGATTGGTATATAATACTATGGGTCTCAGAGGCTTCTATAAAAAGTTCGTTTTCGGAGTGAAATGATAGCCTCTCGGTACAACTTAGTTGTACGAGAAAGGCAAAAATGGCCGATTGTGATGCTTCCGGAGGCTTCCTCAAGAGCCTCGGAACTGACCCCAGGATGGCCAAGATCTCCATTAACATATCTGGATGTCATAATTCCACTCTAGAAAAAATGCTGAACTTTGATTACAAAAATATAAACGATTTTAAAATATGGTGTCTTTAGTAAAGTTGTAGTGTAGTTTATTATGAATTTTATTGCTGAAGACACCGAGTGTCCATCTATCATCGTTTTTGAAATTCGGGCGTTTTTTATAGACAGACCCTAAAAAACAGTATTTAAAAATATTTCCGAAACCAACAGTTTTAGGTCAATACAATGTTCTACAAAAATGTATATATAATCAAAATAGACCACTTTCTGGAGGATACCAGGGATGTTTTATGCAAACATGACTTGTTATCGGCGATTTAAGGTCGAAAATAGTGATATTTGAAGACTTCATATCCGATAGACGGGCAAATTGGGGCAAGGCAATCCCCACAGGATCTATATTATCTGGTCTGTGGTTTTATATGCGTATAATTATGTCTGTTTCCGCGTGTATACAAACAAGTATTTCTAATTTTCATTAATCGACATTTTCAACTGATATTTCTAGAATAATTGAGATTTCACCACATTACACACCACGCTGAATGTTAATGTTAAAAAAAGTGCAGCGTGAAGCTATTTTTCTTTTCTTTTCATCCAATCATTTACCACAATGCAAATCTGACGTCATACGATACTAGAAATGTCGTAAAATCCTGAATAATCGATTAGTAACTAAGGTGTCAGGTGTCACCAAGATTTTTGGTTATAAATACAAGTCTACGGAAATGGTATGAACAGTGATAAAAAAGCGACATCTTGTTGGACTTATATATCGCCATGAAAGAAAGATATGGTCAAATTTACTGCATCTTAACCAGTGACCCACCGGAAAATCTCCGGATAGGAGGACCATATCACAAGTCCCAAAATGTTTCTGAATTCTGGGATCCGTCCGAGTAGAAAAGTGATGAAACCGATCCAAAAAGACATACAATGACGAAATGGCAGCAATTTGATTTTTTTTCCTTCTCTCAGGCCGATACGGGTTAAGTACCTTAAAATCCCTTTCATTCTCTGTGTATTATTGTATTCCCCAACCTCGACCGAACCGCGAGTGTTTCGGTTTCACAAAACTAACATTATTTTCCCACTTAAAAATAATATCTCTTTAAAGTGCTGATAGTAGGTAGGTAAGGCAAATCACTCTGATTTTTTTGCAACATCTATACTGCCGCTAACCGCAAGTCAGACTTATCTGGATATGGAGTCCATATACAGATAAGTCTGACTTGCGGTTAGCGGCAGTATACCGATTGTTACTCAAAACCTAAATTGCTTATATCCTACATAACCTACAAGCTTTTTAAAGGATTCAAATAATGAAATAAACATGTGGATTCGTCAGAATTTTCACAAAACCGTACGAACATTTTTTATTAAAAATAACGTTAGAAATTTTACGGCCTCTGTCGCATAAATAAAAGTGTAAAACCATCATATTATTTTTCTGACTGGTAAGAATGAGCGGGTATACCCCGTTAGGCATAAGTACGTTAAGCATAGAGACGTTATGCATAAGTACGTTAGGCATAATGGACGTTAGGCATGACTCAAAGAACAGCTCATGACATAAAGAATGCAGAATTATGCCAAACGTCCATTATGCTCAACGTACTTATGCCTAACGTCGCGGATCCAGAATGACCAGTTACTACTCACGATATTGTTTTCGCTACAAAAGACACACTCTCACGAATATTTGTGCCAATAAATCAAGTACTTTCTATCAGATCTCTGAAGTGCGGCATTTATACCGATGCGGCATCTCCCCCGGATTTTCCCTATAATAATCATGAAATGTGTAATCAAATTTGATTTCGGCTCCGAAACGCTTCAAAGTAAATGAGCCTTCCGAATAAAAGAAAGATTAAAAAATACACTCTAAACTACTCCTACCCAATTTTTCAAGAGAAAATATCTGATGAGTAATTTTCTACAGCGTTTTCCGTGATGCAATTTGATGTGGGACATTCTTCAACTTCTGCTGCTGATTGAACTTCCTCACGTCCACTGAATTCCTCCAATTATTTGAATATTCAAGGACAATCCTCACGGAATCCAATACTGCGACGCAGCTAAGCTGAAATAATAAAAATGTCAGTTGTACGTTGCTTCCGTATTGAGTGGTGTGCCCTTGAAAACACGAATGCATTTGGTTTTGGATTCCGTGAGGATTGTCCTTAATCAAATTTAATTTACTCAATTACCTATTATGCTGAAATTAGGTAAGGGTCGTTTGGCGCCGAAAGCCATTTGGCCGGATGGCACTAGGCCGCACAAACCATTAGACCGAAACCCATCTGACCGAAAGTCATTTGGTCGAAAGGGTCATAAGCCCGAAAGGGTCGTTTGGCCGAAAAGGTCATTTGACCGAAAGGGTCGTTTGGCCGAAAGGGTCGTTCGACCGAAAGGGGCATTAGGCCTCACTTCTCGCTGTTAAAAGTGAGAAGAGAAGAATGAAGAGTGAGAAGTGAGACGTCTCACTGCTCACTCCATACTTATCACTTATCGTTGTAAAAAGTGAGAAGCGCAAAGTAGTGAGCTGTCTCATTACTCGCTTCGCATCCCTCTTTTTTACAGTGAGAAATGAGGAGTAAGAAGAAAGACGTCTTATTTCTTATTTTCCACTTCTCGCTGTAAAAAGTGAGAAGTGCTAAATGAGTAGTGAGACGCCTGAATACTCGCTCCGCGCTCCTCATTTTTTTTACAGTGAGAAGTGAGAAATGAGAAATAATTATTGTAACCAGTGGTGTGTTTGTCGTTTCGAGATGTGTGAGATTTTCGCGTTTTTATTCCGTGTAATAAATATATGTTAAACAATACCAAGAAGAAATTTGAATATGCGCTCAGAATCACAACCACCCATCACCCACCGAAAAGGATGCAGCCACACCACACATAGTTCCGCTAATCACCACCAGTTGCAGGATCACGGAAAACTGGACGGCCATTGGGGGCTGGCGTAGAAGGCGCCATGATAAGCAAAAGGTTTGGAGGGGAAGTTTACTTGGTCAAGGGTTCTGAAAGGATATGCGCCATTGCTTGGAATGATTTCCAAAGCGATATCCAAACACGACAGACGTCTGAAAAAACAACCAGTTTTAATAAACATCAATCATAAGGAAGTGAAGTGAAGCCTTGTGAGAAAGTGGAAGCTTCACAGCTAAAGAAATCATCCAGGACCCCTCTTTTCTTTGTGGGTTTATCGTCGGAGCTGCCAGTGATTGTTCCGGTTGAACCAGTCCAGATAACGAGTAGTGACCATTTGCCGTTTGTACCATGGATCTGAAAGCTGCCCCGAAAGCAGTCCGAACGTCCAATAAGGATCAGCCCCGGCATAACGTCCCCCAATTGTCCGTGGTACGAAGGCGAACGTAGGAAGAACGGCCTAGAGGTCAACGGACCGGAAAAGGGGCTGAGAAGAGTAGTGAGAAGATGAAGAAGGTAGGAGATAGCCGAATAAGAAAGAGGGAGAGAAGGTACAGTGACCTGCATAATAAAAAGCCCACTAGCCGTTTTTCATACAAAATGGTCAACTTTGGAAATCTAGATCTCGATTGCGTGTGAACCAATTTTGCTGAAAATTTTACCAGAGCTCAGATTTAACCACACCTGAGTTTCGACCATATTGATTCATAGGGTAAAAAATTATCGCGGTAATACCAAAACGATTTTTTTGGCAAAAAATTGATTTTATAATATCTTGAAAACTACAACTTTTAGTGTACAAGTATATTCTGCAAACTTTTTTTATTGCCAAAATATTCGTTTTTGCTGAATAAGTCATCAGTTTACAACCTATAGAATTCAAGATATTTAAAAAATAAATTTTTGCCAAAAAATTCACCAAATGTCTTATTCGGCCAAACGACCCTTTTGACTAAACAACCCTTTCGGCCAAACGACCCTTTCGGCCAAATCCATTTTGGCCAAATGACCCTTTCGGTCTAATGAGCCTTTCGGCAAAATGAGCCTTTCTGCCAAACGACCCTTTCGGCCAAATGCCCCTCTCGGCCTAATGCCCTTCTTGGCCTAATGACCCTTTCGGCCAAATGACCCTTTTGGCCAAACGACCCTTTTGGCCAAACGACCCGTTCGGCCAAATGGCCCGTGCGGCCAAATGACCCTTTCGGCCAAAAGACCCGTTCGGTCAAATGACCCGTTCGGCCAAATGACTGTTTCTGTTAAAAGACCCTTTCGGTCAAACGACCCTTTCGGTCAAACAATCCTTTCGGTCAAACGACCCTTCCGGTCAAACAACCCATTCGGCAAAATGACCCTTTTGGACTAATGACCCTTTCAGTCTTACGACCCTTTCGGCCCAATTTACCTATTGAACTGTCAAACCGTCTACCTATCGAGCAAAGTAAACAAATGCTTCTTGGTAAGGCGGAAGTATTGTTATCGCCCAATGATAATTATGATGTAGTCACTTGATAGGTTGAACAAAAATGATAGCTGCCAACTTAATAACATGAGTAATATTCAGAATAAGTGTAAGCAGATCCTCTTTGCGCAACTTTACTATCAGAAACTTTGGACTAAACGTTATTCGACGAGCTGTCCCAAAGCCGAGCCCAATGGTTTAAAATACAACACAACCGACTTCGATTTCCAATATACTCGCTGGTAGATGTGTAACAGTTCCAATGAATCCTCGACCTCAAGAACATAGGTTAGTTAATGAAGTGCACCGAGTAGGAGAAAGCCACAAATAATAAGACAACAATGCTTCATTGTATGAGATGCTAGTTTCAAATCACCGCCCATACAACGGATAAATTCGTGCCAGCCGAATAGTATACTTCTTCTTATTGGCATTACATCCACTTGGACAGCTCACAGCTTAGTGTGTATTCTGCACTTCCACTTCCAGGTTTGTGGTTGGTTTGTGCGAGGTTTTTCAACCAAGTTATTATTTTTGCATTCGTATATCATCAGAATAATACAATGATACTGCCAACAAATATTTTTGGTTGGGACCTGAGCTGCAGTCATACGTATGTTTGTCCCATGTTTGCTGGGATTCCCTATATACATGGGCCAGTTATGCGTATAACGGCAGTGAGATGTTGAAACAAAGTAATCCTTGGTGCCTTTGTAAATGTCATTCAACCGTAACATCATATTGCAATAGCAAGCATATCTGGAGCAGTTGATAGGGCGTTCGGCCGATAATCACAGTGACATGATATCCAATCGCGAAAGAAACTGAACAAAAATTTTGTTTGCATTTTTAAAGAATCTGTTCCGATTATAAAACAATGTTTCACAAAGTTGTCGAGAATGGGTATGGCTTTCATTTAGTTTTTGTTGCAATGAATTGCGTTCATCCCACTCAGATTAACGATTTTTAAGGGCCAAAATTTAATCATGATTTAGTGTTGTAAACCATAAAAAAGTTGAAATATGCAGAAACATATTTTTTGTTGAGTTCTTCTAGGGTTTCCAAACATTCCTTGAGCTCAGATCTTGATGATCTACATAAACCACAAAGCGTTTTACGGGGCCTCAATCCTAATTTAAAGTTGGAAATGGTACTTGAAACATAATTAAACTATTTTTATCTGTAGGGTGTCTGTAATGGTGTTACGAGGTACCGTGGAGCTTTTCCAACTCATAAAACTAGTGGGGACATCAAAGAACTCAAGGATAGTTTGGAGTATAGTAGATATTCAACGAACTCTGCAATGTGTCTATAATGATGTTACGAAGTCCCGTGGAACTATTCCATTTCATAGAAACAATGAGAACATCGTAGAGATCTACTATCTATGTTGATCGATTTGATTAAGAGGGTCTGTACTCAATGATGGTTTGTCGTGTCGTAAAGATCCAACGAATTCTGTAGTGTGTCTGTAATAGTGCTATGAGGTACCGTGGAGCTATTCCAACTCATAAAACTAGTGGGGACATCAAAGAACTTCTTGTTGATCGATTTGAGTATAAAGATCTGAATTCAAGGACTGTTTGGAGTATCGTAGATATTGAAAAAGATCTGTCATACCACTGGACAGGCGCAGGATTTTATCATAAAACATTTCAATTTCAATTATTTAACCAGAATATGGTAAAGTATGGTGTTGATTCCTTAGAACATCAAAATTACAACTCAAGGATAGTTTGGATGCTCTAGATCATCCTAGTGCCCGTAACCTGACCTGTGCAATATTTTTCCTGGATAGAACAGTCAATTCTTGGATGAGCTCATACCTCATACCTTTGTAGGTAGCATCACATTTGATCAATTTTTAAATTTTGTTTGGCGTGCTTTATTTTTAGAAAATTTAATCATGAATGTTGGCGAAGTAAACAACACTAGTTAAATACTTATGCACTGGAGTCAGAATTAGAACTCGTGGCTCTGAACATGGCGGTCAGACAATCTCATTTCCTTTGGATTCCTCTGAATCTGGGAAGGGAGAGGAAAAGCTGACCTGACCCTCAAGTACTGCGATCTATAAATTTTAAAAGACGTGCAAGCCACCATGGCCGAGTTTGGAACGCTGGATAGATAGTAAAGCAATATTATTTTTGTACACCTTCCACATAGGTACTCAGGTGAGATTGGTAGAAATTTGCTTTGCATTAACATCCTTAACGAAATGAAAACTCAGCTCAAAAACTTTGTCGGAATAAACAACACATTTTCTACTTTCGTTTATTTTCGACGTCGAAACATCTCGTCCGTAGTGGTGGAAGTTGACCGTCGACTGTCCTCAACCTTTTACTTCTCCCTCTTGGAGAATCATAAATATTTGGTTTTTATGCATGAGAGTAACTCGACGTTATTTGGTCGGTTCGTTGTAGGGCGGTCCACTCGGTGGTAGATGCTACCGGTTAGAGAGAAAATGAAAAAAAAAAGAAACTCGACCCCACAATAGCATGAATCTTTTATTAGCATAATTCAAGTTCAGTGATTCGACAACTACAAAAATGCAGAAGGAAAGTAGCCGGAACATCAGCGGCAGAAGTGTGCTTTATACAGAAACTCAGGAGAAGAAAAATCTACGTCTACGATATTCCATCAGCTGCGGGTATTAGTATCCTGAAAAAGAAACATTTCAGTGGAATCCTCTGAATGGGTATCCGAGCACATGTGCCCACCATCATCCGACCAGGCAGGTGCTGTGGTTACAATAGACTATTATTCCCAGACCTACTGAGATCAGAGTTGCATCCGAGAACAGCGGGGCAAAAATCCCAGAATTCAGCTTTTTTTTCTCAACCGAGTAGGTAATATGCTATGCAGTTTTTTTTGCCAGCAGCTCTTGTTTTCGTGCAACCGCAAAACTCCACATTTCGCACCAACAACGTTGTGGTCGTGTAAAAACTGTTCCACCACGCGTCGTGCCAGGTAGTGTACCTGGAAGCAAAGAGAAACCAACGAAAATGATACTTGCATATTCAAACACATTTTCATGACATTCCCGGAAAAGCTGATGTGCATCGAAGTCGAGGTGAGCTGTGTGTGAGGTCCGGCTGGACCCAGTGCATCGGATGTGGGACATGCCCGGTGACGCTTTGTTTCGGTCGAATGATGGAATCGAAAAAACAACAACTTTTTTGGCTGTGCCGTACATTAGCTTGTTTTTGTCATTGTCATTAGGGACCGGCAACTAAATCCACTTCAATAGAATATTTTTCCATTTGTTTTTTTTTAAGTTCCATTGGAAAGTGATTGAAAGCACAATAGTTCGATATAAGTTCCACAGTAAGCTAGTTCTGCTTCTAGATATGTTTCAGTACATGTATAACTTTTTTTTATCTTATGAACGACATACGAATCCATACAGGGATTGTCATTATATCTACGTGTCTATTTCCAAATGATAAAAAACGTTCTCTAATTACACACTGCAAAAAAAGTCGTAGGTACTTGATTAACCTTTTGCCGTGTCAGAAACAACCAACTCACATTTGTTCTGTTCCACTCAAGGTTCCACCCAGTTGACATTGAGCACCTACAAAATGCAAACATTATGCAGGCGTTTCACTTTACGGCAACCATTTTTTTTTTCGCATTCGATCAATTTTCAAATCACTCTTTCGCTTCATTCATCGTCGCCAACCAGCAACCGCTTCTGAATCGAGCAATCCGAAAACGCAGAATTCTCGACAGTCCGACACAATGGACGCTGCTGTACAAACTACACACATGTGCCCTCGGGAGTACCGAGGAAAAGTCGGAGAGCACTCCAGCACGCGTTGGTTGACACATTGAAATTCACACATGGGCAATGCACGGATGGGACGGGACGGGACCACTTGACAGGCAGCGCGCACTTGACACAAAGGCACACTTCGATCCCAGTTGACTTTGAATTGTTGTGTCCGACGAGTTTGGACTGTCCAGTTTTGTGGAGCGGTTCGGTAAAGGATTGTTCAACCACTTTGAATTGTACCACCGACCGACCGTGTACCAGCTTCGTTGATGATGGAATCCATTTGTCTTCCCTAACATTTGGTAACGTCACTTTTCCTCGGGTCGGTGCAATGCAGTTGTGGCCGTGGGAAACGATTGGGATTTTTTTATCGTTGCTATGGTATGGCTGCGCGGGTCAAACAATTTAATTAAATGCTTTAACCCAGGGACAAACAAGTGAATGGTAACATGGTCATGAAAGGTTGGTTGCGTACTCGGAGTCGATGGCTGGAATTTAACTTTTGACCGGAGTTCTAGAGCTGTGCTTTTGAGTTGTTCAGGAGAAATCATTTGTTGATTGTTGTGTGTACCCAAAAATCGATTTCAATTTCCTTTTAAATTACTCCAGGAAATGTCATGCATTATATGAATGAGCCGTTTGTATGTCGGAGAAAATGAAAAAAATCCAGGTACGGTTTTCAAACACAACAACCATTTTTACTGGTGAGCTTTTTACCACACATGGAATGTGGTACATAGATTGACACTAGTGTAAGGTTTCATGGATTTCTTATTCTACATTCGTGAAGTTCGATTTGATCTAGGATGATTTGATATGGAATATAACGTCGGGTGCCTAATCTACTGACGCCATTACCCATGCTCTCCGGTCTTTTACGAATGAAATAATTTTATATTCTATCATTCTATCTATTCTATCTATTCTATGAAATGTTCGTACAACTCCTTAATTTAGTTGTCCTTTTCGACGTTTTGGGAGCTGATGTCGTTCAGTCACGCCTGTAACATTTGTGTTACACGTGCCAACTTATTCGCCAGCTGCCCTATCTTCTTCTCCAGGGGGTCTCCAGTAGTCTTGCGAGCAAAGGCGTAGAATTGCCATTATTCGGAAATGGCGAGTTCGATTCTCGGTTCGGTCTAGGATGTTTTCAGAACGGAAACATTTTCGACTCCTTGAGCATAGTGTATCCATTGTACTTGCCTCACAAGATACGTACTCATGCAATGGCGGGCATGGAAAAGCTTTCAATTAACAACTGAAGAAATGCTATTAATAGAATACTGAGTTGAAAGGCAGGTCAAGTTTCTGTTGGAATACAGAGCCATTGAAGAAGAAGAAGAAGAAGAATAAGAAAAAGAAGAAGAAGAAGATGAAGTCCTTTTTCTCCTGTTTCTCGGTACGTTGTGCAGTCATCGCATTCATACTGGTCTGATATAATTTCGGCTAAGCAGTTACTTGGGAATAGCTTCCATTTTATGTCTCAACTCGCTTCCATGCATCGGCAGTAGAGAAGTTGTGATCGATTTTGGTTCTAATCGCGTCCATTTCACCCTTGGATTGGACGTTGCCGTCTGATGGGCGCTGATAGTTCTTACAATTTCTGCAAAAGGGTGGATTCTCGCATGTTTCCTTGCCTTCTTGCTTCTGTTAGCAATTGAAACAGCGCTTCGGAGTAGTAATATTAAGTCGAGAATGTCCATTAAGGTGGCACTTTTTAATTTTTTTTGATGGGCCGCCTTCTTATTCGATTCTATTTGATGCCCTGATGCTCTAGTCAAAATTTCAGCCAAATCGGTCAACGTTTGGGCGGTGCTAAACTTGTTGGATGCAAATATGGAAAAATGTATGCAGAAACATCGAAAAACAGGGATTTGCAGTTGGACGGCACAATTTACGTTCAAGAACCATGATACTCATGCAGTTCGTGTAAAATAAAATATGCGAGAATATTAGAGTTTATTAGGCAAAGATATTAGCATTTTACTGGAGTGTTGTAGGGGTGAATTTATTTCTTATCAATGGTAAAAGAAACGAAATTTGCTCAAACCCAAGCTCAAACCCCACTTCAGAGAAATGCTAATAACAAAGCCGGGTAAACACTAATCTTCTCTCGGTTTTCAGCATAACATGCTGTATTAAATTCTTCAAGATCTGAATGAGTATCATAGTTCTTTATCGTAAATTGTGCCGTTCAACTGCAATTCACAGTTTTTGGATGTTTCTGCATACATTTTTGCATATAAACATCCAAAGAGTTTAGCACCGCCCAAACGATGACCGATTTGGCCGAAGTTTTGTTCAGAGCATCAAATAGAACCGAATAAGAGGGCGGCCCATAAAAAAAATCAAAAAGTTTTTTCCATACTAATTTGAGCCACCCTAATGTCCATACTCTGAACTGCTGAAGCCAACTGCTGAAGCAAAGCATCGAATTTGGGTAAAATGGCCTTGTTTTGAAGTTCAAAACTCCGATTTTTGCATTCGTGGGGTATCCCAAGTAACAATTTCCATGCTTCTTGGATTTATTTAATTCTTATAGCGGATTTATAATAGCAATCACCATAGCTAGTTGATCAGTTTTATTGTCGATCTTATTGCTATCAATAAACCTCTCATAAATATTCTGAAAAAGCTTCAAACGTCAAGCTCGATCAAAACCAATTTTTTGGTCGTAATGTGGTCAAATAAGTAACCCCAATAAGAATATTTGCATTGAAAAGAGTTTATAAAGGTGTTTAAGAAGAGCAATATTTTTCTATTCGAAATTTATGATGGCCATATTGAAAATTAACAAGAATTTTTAAGACGGTAAAATTTATCGCTGACATTCATGATTATAAAATGTTTTCATCGCGTAAAACAATTTATTGATCATTGATTTGCATTAGAAATATGTTGGGGAGAAATATCAATATATTCAAGGGAGATTAGGGATATTACTGTTACAATTATTTTAAATTTAATGCCCAAAACTACATTGTTTTGAGAGAGAGTGGTGTTCAAACTTATTTTTTTCCTAGCTTTCACCATAAAATTGAACGCGCGCCTTAATTCGATGGAAGCACATTGTAAAACAATCCTAAAAATAATATTATTATGTAGTCATCGTCATCATGATTTTCATCAACATTTTATGTTGTTATTATTTTTCAGCAAAGTTTTGTTTCTCTTTTTTCAAAGCCAAATTTTTGACAGCTGCCGCAACCAATTTCCCTTTTTTTGTGGGCGGTTTAAAATGGATTTCTAAATACTTTTATAACAGGTTTATAGTGGTTATCTAGAGAGGGCCACTTGGCCATATCTTACACTTATCCAGCTTTCCACGCTCGGTAATGGCGGCTTATCGGTGTGTAAAAATCAATTGGTCACTGTACTGAAACACTAGTTGGAGGAAAGCCTACTGGCGTTCCTGGGTGCGGGGAAGGGAAAAAAGGCCTTTTCAACAGTGAGTTTCCCTCCAGCTAGTGTCAAACAGTACAGCGACCGATTGATTTTTACACTCCGACAAGCCGCCATAACCGAGCGTGGAAAGCTGGATAGTGGTCATCAGAAGATTGTAGTGTAATATTGGGTTTTATTGTTAGATCCTATAAATTGATCTTGAAAACCATCCTTAGAGCGGAATAAAACTTGGAAAGTTACTAGGGATACGCTCCGTCAAAATAATTACATTTTTTTTTTGCTTTTCAATGTTATTTGGACATTGATTATTTCTTGAAAGCTCAATTATTTAATAATCTTCTTCTTTCTTCTTCTTTTTTCATTCATTCTTCTTTCTTCTTCCTTCTCGCTTCTCCAATCTTCCTTATCTCCTCCTATCTTCTCTCTTCTTCGATCTTCTTTTATTTTTTCGTTCTTCTCCCTACCTTCTGCTTGTTTCCTTCTTCTTTCTATCCTCTGCTTTTTCCTTCTTTCTTCTTTCTTCTTCTTTTTTCATCCAATTTCCTGCTTCCTTCGTCTTTCTTCTTTCATCCTTGTTCCTCTTTCTTCTTGCTTCCTTCTTCCTAATCTTTTCTTCCTTATTTCTTTTTTATGCCTTCTTCCGTCTCCTTTCCCCTTTTTTCTTTCTTACTCCCTCTTCCTTTTACCTTCTTCCTTCTCTCTTCTCTCTTCTTTCTGTTTCTTTCTTCCTTCTTCCTTCTTCATTCTTTCTTTTTTCTTCTTACTTATTCTTTTTGCCTAGTTTCTTCTTCCTTGTTTTTTATTCCTTACATCTTCTTCCTTCTTCCTTGTTTCTTCTTCTTTCTTTATTGTTCCTTCTTTCTTCTCTCCTTCATCCCTCTTTCATCTTCCTTATTCCTTCTTCCTTCTCCCTTATTTCTTCTTCCTTCCTTCCTCCTTATTTTTTCTTCCTTGTTTCTAATTTCTTCTTCCTTCACCGTTATTTCTACCTTTTTCTTCTTCCCTTTTTTTCTTTCTTCTTCTTCGTTGGCATTACATCCCCCACCGGGACATTGCCGCCTCGCAGCTTAGTGTTCATTAAGCACTTCCACAGTTATTAACTGCGAGGTTTCTAAGCCAAGTTACCATTTCTGCATTCGTATATCATGAGGCTAACACGATGATACCTGTATGCCCAGGGAAGTCGAGACAATTTCCAATCCGAAAATTGCCTAGACCGGCACCGGGAATCGAACCCAGCCACCCTCAGCATGGTCTTGCTTTGTAGCCGCGCGTCTTACCGCACGGCTAAGGAGGGCCCTTTCTACTTCTTACTATTTATTTTTTATTCCTTATTCCTTCATCGTTATTCCTTCTTCTTTTTTACTTTCTTCCTCCTTTCTTTTTCTTTTTTCCTTCTTCCTTTCCCTTCTTGCTTCACTCTGCTTTCTTTTCACTTCTCGCTCCTCACTTCTCACATATCACTTCTTACCTGTATTCGGCTTAATGACCATTCGGCCTAATGACCCAGCATTAAAATAACACAGCGACTTGTGTTCAAAGAACTATATACACCCGATTCTTTTTTTACACGGGGGATGCGTTCCGTGTAAAAAAAAGTTTTCAGTTCAAAATACGAAAATCCATGTAAAAAAAGTTTTATGATTTCTCGACAAATTATGCAAAATGGAGCAACTTTGCAAAAAAATTGTATGGGTTTTTTTTACACGGTCGTATAAAAACAGAATCGGGTGTACTGAGATCTCAGTGTCATCTGAAAGGCTGAAAAGCTTCAAAAGTTTTTCCACTTTGGCAGGTCTCTTAGTACGGGATATGTATTTTGTGCATTTGCTTCACTTTTTGAGTGTTCGATTGGTCCAGCTTAGTTTTCGGCTCAATTGGAAGATGCTTACCATTTTTATCAGTCATCAACAACTTTGTTATGACACCAAATTTATCCTGTTGATCCATAAACGCAGGAAAAGTTCTATCTTTTTTTGTCTTTATTATAAAGATTTGCATCACTCGGCTGGTTCATCTCTAACTTCTTTCTTTTGAGCCACCAGGGTCTTCTCCACTGGAGCACTTGCTTTTTATTAACCTGCTCAGTAAGATCAAATCCGCATACCATGGAAGTGGTCCGCCACTACCTACTACACTGCGGACGGAAAGGGTGGACAAGGGAGTCTGACGTTAGCTCGATTTTTTATGCTTTTCAATGGATTATGATCTCGTCGCGTATCGCGCTTAGAGTCTCTCAATGCACTTCACTAGTACTATTTTGCCTGTTCAGAAATAAACCAATTTCCGGTAACAGTCTTCGCAGATCAGCTTAAACTGTGAATATTTAATTTATTGGAATATGCATTATCACATTTCGAAGCTTTACGTGCAAGGTACAGTTTGATCTTAACAATACTCTTGAGACGAGAGCAAGATGCACTTTTTTTACATCCAAACAGCAGTAATTCATTAGGATAGTAGCCTAACTTTTTTTCCTACAACTAATTTCCTACCAATATGTAAATAATTAGATAACCACTAAATTATCCACTTTCTTTACGTTTAAATCTAATTTCCATAATCGAAACAAAGCTGGATTGAATAAAAACAATCCAGTTCTATTTTCATTATGGTTTACTCTTTCTTCTGCTGGCTTCGGCATTGGTGATGAGTGTAAAACACATCACTCATTTCTATATGTCAATAAACTGGTTCAATTCCAAAAATAGCTCAGTGATGTTAACACTGCCCAAAATCGCATATTTATCACATATGTACAAATAGCTCAACAAAACTCTTCTTGTCTTTTACCGATTTTAGATCGACTGTACGCTTTACTTATATTTATTGAACGGCTACTTAGTCTTACAATTTTTACAACGAGTTTATTATTTATCCGATATATTTTCCCTTTGGAAAATTCACAATCCCCGTGTCGAAACGTTGGCTTCTTGTCTTCTTGTCTTCTTGTCTTCTTGTTTTCTTGTCTTCTTGTCTTCTTGTTTTCTTGTCTTCTTGTCTTCTTGTCTTCTTGTCTTCTTGTCTTCTTGTCTTCTTGTCTTCTTGTCTTCTTGTCTTTTTGTCTTCTTGTCTTCTTGTGCAGAATGTGCAATTTAGATTCCTAATAAAATCTACACTGTGATCTAATGCTTAAGATCTCTGTGCAAAGGGCCTACATTATTCGTTCTTCCAGGTTTGATTCACGAATAAACAAACAAATTACAAAAAAAATCTGCAAGTAAGAAAACTCTCGATGGTCCTCTGAAGTATTTAAAGTTTTTGTTTTTGTCGAAAATTTTGACAGATCGATAAAGTAGAACGTTGAAAAATCATTATGTTTAAACCTTTTTGGCGGTATCAATTGGTATCGATATTTTGATAAATTTAAAGAAACTTAAAGAACCGGTTCGCCGGATGGATTATTCGGATTATTTGTTGCTCTCTTGTGATTGATTGATTTTGCCCTTGGTCGCAAAATTATTATAAATTATTTTTCAATAGTTTTACATTTAAAAATGGTTACAAAGAACAAATTCGGTCGGTGCACACTTAAAATAAATCGCCGACTTCCGTAAAACTTTACCGAAATCTCAACCGCTGAACTGTTCGGTAAATTATTTTACTGATTTTCGGTGATTTTAACAGTTGAGCAATGGAAAAAAATACAAAAAATCTGTAAATTAATTTACCGAACAGTTCAGCGGTTGAGATTTCGGTAAAATTTACCGAATACTGTAAAATGAGCTAAGTGTGTATTAATAAACATCTCGAAAACGGTGTCAGGTCAAGGCCGAATGTCATTAGGCCGAACGGTCATTAGGCCGAATGGCCATTAGGCCGAATTAGCAAAAAGAAGCAAAAAGTGAGAATGAAAAGTTCTTTCTTCATCTTACTCCTTCTTCCTTCTCCCTTCTTGCATTTTCCTTCTGCAATCTGTCTTCTTCCTTCTCCCTTCTTGCATTTTTTTTTCTGCTATCTGTCTTCTTCCTTCTTCTTTCTTTTTTCTTCCTTCTCCCTTCTTCCTTCTTCATTCTTCCTTCTTCCATTTTCCTTCTTATTTTTTAACTTCCTTCTTCCTTCTTCTTTCTTTCTTCTTCCTTTCTTCTTACTTCTTTACTTCCTTCTTCCTTCTATCTTCTCCCTTCTTCCTTCTTCCTTATTTCTTCTTTCTTCTTTCTTCTTACGTCTTACTTCTTTACTTCCTTCTTTCTTCCTTCTTTCTTCCTTCTTTCTTCCTTCTTTCTTCTTACTTCTTACTTCTTTACTTCCTTCTTTCTTCTTTCTTCTTTCTTCTTCCTTCTTACTTTTTCCTTCTTCCTTCTTTCTTCTTCCTTTCTTCTTCCTTTTTCCTTTTTCCTACTTCCTTCTTCCTCCTTCCTTCTTCCTTGATCCTTCTTCCTTCTTCAGTCTTTCTTCTTCCTTCTTCCCTCTTCCTTCTCCCTTCTTCCTTCTTCCTTTTTCTTTTTCCTTCTTCCTTCTTCCTTCTTTCTATTTCCTTCTGCGTTCTTCCTTCTTCCTTCTTTTCTCTTCCTTCTTCCTTCTTCCCTTTTCCTTTTTTCTTCTTTCTTCTTCATTCTTCCTTCTTTTTTCTTCCTTCTTCCTTCTTCTTTCTTCCTTTTACCTTCTTCCTTCTTCCTTATTCCTTTCTCCTTTTTCCTTCTTCCTTTTTACTTTCTCCTTTTTCCTTCTTCTTTCTTCCTTCTTCCTTCTTCCTTCTCCCTTCTTCCTTCGTCCTTCTTCCTTCTTTCTTCTTTCTTCTTCTTTATTCTATCTTCATTCTTCCTTTTCCCTTCTTCCTTTTTCCTCCTTTTTGCTTTTTTCTTCTTCCGTTATATTTCATCCTCACATCGCACTACTCACTTCTCACTCCCCAGTTCTCATTCGGCCTAATGGCCATTCGGCCTAATGACCGTTCGGCCTAATGACCATTCGGCCTACCCGACCAGTAGATAGTAACAGATTTATATCAATCTCTTCTAGTTTTAACAAAAATATTACCATTTTTTTGGGAAACGACTGTGGGGTTTAATCATAGATCATTAATTAACGGCTACGCAGTCTCATATGATTAAAACGAGTTTTTATTCGTCCAACGTTTCGACACGGGATTAGTGTCTTCTTCAGGGGAAGAATGATTTGTTCGTTTTTTGTCTTATGTTTTGTCTAACTTTAACTGTCTGGTTATTATGGTGTCGGTACATAGTCTCGGAATACCTTTCCATTTCACTAATAATCCGAGACTATGTACCGACACCATAATAACCAGACAGTTAAAGTTAGACAAAACATAAGACAAAAAAAGCGAACGAATCATTCTTCCCCTGAAGAAGACACTAATCCCGTGTCGAAACGTCGGACGAATAAAAACTCGTTTTAATCATATAAGACTGCGTAGCCGTTAATTAATGATCTATGATCAAAAATATTACTGAATATGTTATTTTTTGAACAAAATTATAACTCGTTGTGTTACATAAAAAGGGGTGAAAATAGCTTATACTATAACAAATTATGTTCTTGAAAAGATTATGATTATCCATAATGTAGGCAATTAACTTTGTCCAGCTGTTTCTACTTTGAATATAGGTTCAAGATATACTGTAGGTGGTACCTTCGTTTTTTCCAATTAGCCAAAAATGTAGTTTTTTTTTCGGTAGAAATAAACATAACACATTATGTTATAATCATGTTATGACGATCATGAATTTTTCTTTCCTCCATCTTTGGCAGAGAATTTATAACAAAATTATTACAAGTTTTGTTATTTGTAACACATATTGATATAATTGTGATAAAATTTTGTTAGGACTAACTCGTCGGGTAATGACCCAGCATCCTCGAAAACTTATTGAAAGATAACGGAACGGTGCTATTGGCGTTTAAAATCCTCCATGAGTGTGTTAGGCAAACTGATTTGGAAATTTTCCACACTGTCCCGTATTTTCGGGTAAGACGCTGCTAATGAAAAATAGAAAAAAAATAAAAAATAGAACTCCATCAGAAGTTCTGTGTTCTTACAGATCCCACAGATAAAACTTAAACCGTCTAAGACGAATTAAGTACTGTCCATTTAATTCCACCAGTTAATTTTCGTTATCTTTGCAGATACGTATTTCGACCACAACTGTGTGGTCGTCTTCAGTGTCTTGTACTTGACTTGTACTTGACTCGACGACAAGTCGAGTCAAGTACAAGACACTGAAGACGACCACACAGTTGTGGTCGAAATACGTATCTGCAAAGATAACGAAAATTAACTGGTGGAATTAAATGGACAGTACTTAATTCGTCTTAGACGGTTTAATACATTCCACTAAACGAGCTTAATATATTTTTCTGAGATAAAACTTATAAAGTAATATGTAGATTAAACTATTGGCATAGAGAAACAGAGTTCCTGTTTCATCGTTCACCTGTTTAACGGTGGATTCAATTTTTTGTAGGTTGTTAATTGGCCACCGATGGCGCTTCCATCGTTTTTGGTTGTATTTGACGTTTGCTCACAACCGCCGCTTGTTCATCCGCACCCAGTAAAATGGGCATTAGGGGATGATGTTTCCGTGACGATGATTTTGATTGCATTCTGTTTAAGTGAAACGTCTGTTTCTATGTGCTATTGGGATCTTAGAATCCTAATTGAAATGATTTTGATAACTGCAGTTGTTAAATTCAATTTGATTTCTCAATTTTTTTTTCTTAAAAATACCGTTTGCAATGCGCAATGTTTTGGAATAGCGCGTTTTTTTAAAACCGTTTCCGTTGCCATTTTGCTACCACTTACATTGCGTTCCTTCCAGAGTAAAATAATATTTGATCGACCCCGTATACCCGGGATGTCTTACAAAAACACACCTCCTTCTTCTGTTACGTATTTTATATCTACGGTTTGCCTTCATTGTCATATACCCTATACGCCTCCTTTTTCTCTAAACAATAGACACCATATAGATACCATGTTCAAGCAGTCTCACAGTTTGATTGTGCTATTTAAGCATTTTTTGCCTTTCTCGTACACCAAGGTGTAACGAAAAGGCTATATATATATTCACTTCCAAGACGATTTTGTGATAGAAGGTCCGGAGACCCATAGTGTTATATACCAATCGACTCAGCTCGACGAATTGAGATGATGTCTGTCTGTGTGTATGTGTGTGCGTGTGTGTATGTATGTGCGTAAAATGAAACTTACTCATCTTTTAGGCACTTGACCGGATTTGTTTGCCGGATAAGTTGCATTCGACGGGGAATCCTGTCCAATTGTTTCCTATTGAAAATTGGCCAGATCGAACTATAAGATCAAAAGTTATGGCCAAAATACGATTTATATACAAATAATACGCTAAGAAATTCTCACTCATTTTTTTTATTATATCTGATGTACGAGAAAGGCACAAACAACGCTAGGTGGATCAATCAGGGTTTTTTATTATCATTTAATTAGTAAGTAATTCTATCGTTTTTTGTTCAACAACGGTCGTTTCAAATATTGCTAGATAAGTTCAATATAATTCAATATAAATTACCAGTATATGTAAATTACTCCCCATTTTATTTTTATTTTCAGCTAGGTCTGCGGTGACATTTCATAAAATTAGGTCTGCATTGACATTCATATTTTTTGAGTCTGCATTTCCCTCCGACGTGGGCTTTTCTGAAAATTAGATTTTTCCTATTCCTGGTTACAAGTTTGAAGATATATTTTTTTCCCTTTTATGCTTCTTCAATATCCTGGAATGATTCAACGGTCATGGCTGTAATAAAATTTAACTTTATTAGGAATATGCGATTATGTCACGCACAGTTCAGGAAGTTCAAGGAGATGTCCAATCTCTCCTGTGCGACTCCTGGGACGCATTGCTCCATTATGAAGTTGCAAATTATCATTATCTACTCGGAAACAACCCCCCACCCCATATTCCTATAAAGAATTGCGTTGCACTCCGACTACAGTTTCCTGTGTGTCACGGAACTGTGCGGTTTGTGCTTCGTATTCTCTGTCCACTGCAAAACAACACCGAATTGTTCAACTTTTCCTGTTCTACACTATCCCTGTACAGTGCCCAGTCGGCAGCAAAAAAAAAACCAGTGACATCCTGTTCCGTCGGGTCGAAGGTTGTTTGCTTCCGATTCGTGTTCGCTTGGTTGGACAGCTCCAGAAAGTGCCTGCCACCGCACAGTTCGGTACGGCCGGCCACGAAGATGGCAAAAATATGCTCCTCCCCAGAGGCCACAATAATGTCGAGATCATACTGACTCAAACTCACTGATATCCAACCAAGCGAAAAGGCGAAACACTGCACTCATCAGGGGAAACATTGCTTTGTGGCAGTAATCCTCAGCCTTGTCAAACAAGCGGACCACTTTTGCATTTTTGAATTATGTAGATAAGTGCTTAGCATACTTTGCGATCCAATTTTCATTTGATTAATAAACTATTGGATCGTGAGTCACATTATTATTGTGCGGAAATACAAAAGAAATAAATTCTCGTGTGCTACTCGAGGGTCAAAGGTAAATTGGCTACCACTGGTCCATAATTGAAGCACTGATGCCTCTTTGTGGTACACTGAGACCGTGCGGGGAGTGCCTTATGCCATCGAAAAAGGAAAAACTAGAGCGAAACAAGTCCCATTCAAAACTAATAACATTAATAATGCAGTACCACAAACTAATCGGACAATGGAGGAATTTATGCACCAGAAGTTGTGGATTTGTGGCTATTCGCACACTTGTCGGTCGGTTCTTCAGTGTTGTTCGGAGGCATGTCCCAACTCGACTCAGTTTCTGTTTTCGTGCAATATTAATACCACTTGGGAGTATCGGGGGCACCGGAGAACGGCTACAGGACGTCGGGTCTCAAATATTGATACAGAGTCCGTCTCATAAACTATCTCGAGTGTCCCGAGCACGGTTCTCCCTGGTCCCTGCTGGGCGCCCGAAATGAAACAGAGAAAACCATAATGAACACACTAAGCCTTATGTTCGGGTTTCATTGCCCGAACGAAATATTTAATTATTTTCGGAGATCACCCGGAGGGACACTTTTTGGTGGTAGAATAGAAGCATCGTGTGGTTAGCAGATGTATCGTGACAAGGGAAAGGATTTTAGTGGTTGAGCGTTCAAAAAGGAAACATTTTGCTCGAGCCAACCACGAGTTAAAAGTTATTTTATTGCTTCCATTATTTATCATAATTGCTGTGAACACTTTCTAGTTAAAATATGCACGGGAATGACACTTGTATTCCGCCGAAATAGCTTGTTTCGTACCCAATATTAAGTAGACCACGGTGACACTGTGCAAGGCTGATGGCGGAAATGAAATTCATATTAGATGCGTTCCATGATGACTGTTCTGCAAAATGTAATGTGGAGAAAAGCAACAGCCTCTCTCCTACAAAAATACTATCTGGGCATCATTTCTGTAGAAATATGCCATTGTACTTCTTTGGAAACAATGAAATTTAAAATAACCCTTTACCTAGTGGAATTATCCTTCTATGGATAGTATCGGGAAAAGTATCTATGCCTTTAATTGGTTTATTTTGCAATAGTGTACACTTAAAGTTTTGTAATTGTAATTTGTAATTTATCAGCCTTCACCCTGGCAGACACTGTCCGCCCATCTACACTTAAGTTAGGTGAAGACCTACCAAGCCTTCACCGTTAGCATGCGCTAGACCGTATAGTACACCGGTTTCCAACCACAAGCAGGCGCTGGGCTTCCCGACCAGTTAGTCATAACAAAATTTTTTCACAATTATATCAATATGTGTTACAAATAACAAAACTTGTAATAATTTTGTTATAAATTCCCTGTCAAAGTTGGAGGAAAGAAAATTTCATGATAGTCATAACATGATTATAACATAATGTGTTAGGTTTTTTCCGAAAAAATAATTGCCTACATTTTTGGTAGATAGGAATTGGAAAAAAACGAAGGTGCCACCTTCAGTATAACTTGAACCTACGTTCAGAGTTGAAGCAGCAGGACAAAGTTAATTGCCTACATTATGGATAATTATAATCTTTTCAATAACATAATTTGTTATAGTATAAGATATTTTCACCGCTTTTTATGTAACACATCGAGTTATATTTTTGTTCGAATCATAACATATTTAGTAATATTTTTGTTAAAACTAGAAGAAATTTTGTTACAATTTTTGTTATTTTAACTACTAGTGGTACATGTTTCATAACAACCGCTGTTATAATAAACTGTTGTATCAGAATAACAAGTTCTGATAGAAATCTGTTACTATCTACTGATCGGGTTAACCAGTCCCACAAGTGTCACACTCAAAATAATTGTCACTTGATTTCCACTATAAAAATCAGGTAGGCTTTAAAAATCTATATTTATGACGACCTTACTTGTGTCTAATAAAACTTACTCACATGTCATATGCATACCAAAAAGAAATGTAGTGAAATTTAAATGAAAACGTAGAAAACAATATCTATATTCTTTTCTAGTGAATACTACTTGTCACGAATGTATAAAAAATATATGAGTGGGGTACTCAGACCGAAATCCATGTTTTGCATCAATCGCTAATGAAAAATTGTGCAGAAACATCATGAGAGCAATTTACAAAAATAAGCCTTTAAGTATGAAATAAATATTTCATAACTGTATTTTTGGTCCCGTCCGCCTCTAGTGGACGGGAATTATTATCTCTCACAAGAGTATTGCGCAAACTATTATTCCAATTCACTTAAAATCTACGTGTTTGTTGAAATTTCAATTCACTTAAATTTAATTACATTTTGTAGTGAATTGAGAGCAGTGAGTACCGTTACTAACAAATCATTTAACTTCTACAAACGAAACTAGATGGAAAATATCCGCATATGTTTTCATGTAACTCTTGAGTGAAAATTATTTTGAGTGCAGATACATTAAAGAAAAGAGAGTTGACAGGAAAGGGAAAGATTAGTGGAGAAGAATTGCGTTTGCTGAAACGAAACAAATGAATTATGATTAGTATGGTAATTGTGCACCACGGAGGGATGCTAGTCCTTGGATGCCTAGATGTTCGATTCCACGCCTTTCTTTCAACCGATATCTGTAACTCCGTCTATTTTTGGTGGCAGTACACTCAAAATAATTTTCACTTAGAAGCTACTTGAAAACATATGCAGATATTTTCCATGTAGTTTCGGGTGTAAAAGTTAAATTATTCATTAGTGATGGCACTCATTAATCTTATTTCACTAGAAAATAAAATAAAATTTAAGTGAATTTTCGTTTGGCCATGTACTTAAACTTTAAGTGAAACTTCGAGATTTTTTTATAGTACCTATCCCTGTAGTTGATATCCCGTCCACTAGAAGCGGACAAGGGCAAAAAAGGAGTAGAAAATTAATTCACACTCAAGCATATAATTTGTGCAAATCGTCCTCATAATGTTTCTGCAAAATGTTTCATTAGCGATGGTTAATCAACATGCATTTCGCTCTGAGAGCCCCACTCATATATTTTTCATACATTCATTTTGAGTAGAATTCACTAGAAGAGTATATAGATATTATTTTCTATGTTTTCTAATGAATTCCACTACTTTTCTTATTAAGATGCACTTGTGATTTGAGTAAGTTTTATCTGATTCCAGTAAGGCCGATGAAAGTTTCGATTTTTAAAGTCTACATGACTTTATATAGTGGAATTAAAGTGATAATTATTTTGAGTGTATAATCTTTTTGTTCATATGGATGTTCATTTTCTTCAAATGCCGGTCGTCTGTAACAAAAATAGTAAAAGGGCCTCCGCCATTTGACCCTGGAATATTAGTTATTTGTCCAAATGACGTTCTTGTTGATATTGAAGTCACTAAAGAAACATTCCAAACACTGGACAACTGCTCCAAAGATACGTTACATTTAGAACAAAATAAAATCAAATCAGTTTCTCGAAAACTATCACCCAATTGCACGCATCGTCTGTTTCTGTGTAATGTAAATATAAAATTACTCGTCACATAATTGACCCCCTTAACAAGTATAAACTTTTGTCATTCCTATTACTGTTATTATTATTAGTTTTCACTCAGTCTTATTCTATAGGGTTAAGGCAGGCATTTTCGTCTCTTCATCATAGTCTCGTAAACCAATATAAGATCCACTTTTCCCAAACTCATCAGTACCAAAACGTAAGCTTAGGAGAAAGGTTCTGCTATAGTGGAGTTCTAGAAAATGGACGTCGCTTTCATTGGTTTTGGACCCTACGACGATGGACGGAAATACTGTCGTGTCTGTTTGCCTAAACATCACCAAAGTCTGTCTATATTAAACACTTATGTTATATCCAAAGGATTCGACGTAATTTTATCAATTTTGACGAGAATTGAAACATATTTGAAGCAGCACATTCGTTTCTGAAAGAATCAGCTGTCATGTGAATGGAACGTTTCGGTAGTTCGTAAGGTATTTTAAAAGTACACTAGAACATTTACGTGCACATGCTTTAATAAATCATGTTTACTTTAGTTATCCAAACTCGATCCCAACTACCCCGAAACAGCTATTACTGTAGTAGTAACGCACCGAATCGGGGAATTCATGCAATATAACGCAGAGTTTAAACCCTCTCTTGCGTTATGTAATATCCACTAAAACAAAGCTCCTAAGAAATTGATGCGTGAAAAATAAATAAAAGTTATCAGATTGCATAAGCAAAAGTTTATATTTTAAGTTGATCTGTTTAGTGTCAACCGGTGGATACCTGTTCTGAACACTCATTTGTTTCAAGTTCTATTTCACGCAAGCCCCCACATTATATAATAATAAGTGCTGACATCTCAAGCTTCTAAAGATCATAAGCAGAACGGAAGTAGGCATAACTTCAAGAGATCAACCACCACTGTGTACACTTAAAATTTTACGAACAAATTTAATTTAATGAAAACAATTCAATTTTAACTTGATTAATATAAATTCACATATGGGTCATTCCGCGCCAAGTGACCGAGAAAAAGTGAAAACTTGCAGGTGAATACTATGAATTCCAACCAAAATAGGTGTATCTACTTACTTTGGGCCTACATTTCGAAAAAGCATTTGATCCGACCGTTTGAGCCGCCCCTCTGGCCAAACACTCCTCCCTGTTTTTGAAGATTTTTAAAAACATGCCATTTTCAATAATCGATATCTCCGCCCCTGATAAAGCTACAAAAAACGTTAGTACCAGTTTTCCGCTTGAAATTTTGTGTAGATTTTACAAAAAATATTTCAGATGCAAAGCAGTGTTGCCAACTACATTATTTTTATAAAAAAATTAAAAAATAGCATTTTTCTCAAAATACGTATAAATATTTTTTTGATTTCTCAGCGGATTTGAGTTTATCAGGCAATTTCCTGTCAGGAACACTTATCGTTACAAAGTAAAATGAGCAGTTGCTGAGTTATGACGGTTTTAGTTAGGCATAATCGAAGGTTTTCATTCAGCATATCGTTCAATTCGTTCTGTAAAGGTAAACAACTATGATAATGTAGTTTTTTTTTAGTTTTATTCGAATAAATTATAACATATTTTTGCAGCACATAATGCTTTTGAGGCCAGTGATGCCAGATTTCCACTGAATATGTTTTAATGATTTAAAGTTATTTTTGCAATTCCTGTTCATAATACCTGGTTTACAGTTCGTCTTTGATTGATAAAACGGCCTACTTTTCCATACCAACGAAATGGGTGATTTAATGACCATTATGCAACTCAAATGGGTTTCAAGTTTCAAGAGAGATCAAGTTTTGCTCCCGTAAACATCAGTTTGAAGTACTCGTGGATTACACATACACATACTGTATGAGTGCCTGCTGCTCCTGCTAAAACGCATTCGGGCGGCCGATGTTCGGCGAATTTGATAAATTCAATTTTGTAAAAAAAAAATTCCTTAGAGAGGGCAATATTTCAGTCAGATTCGCTAGAACCAAACGCTTCTGCTTCTGCACCCGTTTTCCTCCTTCACGCACGCTTTTGTACTCTTTTTTCCCTGAACTTTTTGTACGATTTCTTGTTGGAGGGGATTACCCCTCTTAAGATTGGGGCAGCACAAAATACCTTTTGTGTCAACGCATTTTTTCATGTTCCTTACTAAGCGTTCTGAACACTGAAATTCGTCTGAAGATAATAAAATTTTGATAATTATGTCAGAACATAAATTTATAATCAATAAGGGGTGGCCCATAAACCACGCTACATTTTCGAACCCCATCTTCTTTAATTCCTTAATTAAACTTTTTCAATATGCTAGGTGGGTCTAGCAGAATCCAATATTGTTTGCGACCCACAAGGTGCAAAATGAATTGATTTTTAGAAATTTAATAAAAAGTGAGTTATATTGAGCAAATCATAATAAATTACTTTATATTCCTTCATTGATTGGATTTTGATTGGTATTAGATTGGATTGGATTTAGATTTGGATTGAATTTCAAACGATTTGAATTAGTTTTGTATTGGATTGAATTTGGATAGGGGTTGGATCAGCTTTGGATTGGATTAGATTTGGATCTGAATTGGATCAGATTTTGATTGGATTTAGATTGGATTAGATTTAGATTGAATTTGGATCTGATTTGAATTGAATTTGTATATGATTTGACTGGATTTTGATTTGCTTTGGTTTGAATTTGGTTTAGATACGGATTGGATTTCGAATAGATTTTTCAATTGAATTTATATTGTTTTTGGATTGGACATGGATTTTGACAACCAGCTCAGTTCAGCATTCATATTTTCACCTGTTTTGGATACCTAAAGAAGGCTATTTACTTCTAAAAATTTGTTGTTCTTCAGTCATTCGTTTATTAGTATTCCAAATCTAATCATTACTTATAAGATTCAAATCTAAAAGCTGGTATACATTTTTAGGACAAAAAAGGGACTCAAGTATGAATCAAGAGTTGTCTTTCGCGGCATATCAATGATTATCCCGCGACTGCCCTGGGGGTCGATAAGTGTTTTTGACAGGAAATTGCCTGATAAACTCAAATCCGCTGAGAAATTAAAAAAAATATACGTATTTTGATAATTTTTGATTTTTAATGATTTGTTTATATGATTTTTTAGAAAAATAATGTAGTTGGCAACACTGCTTTGCATCTGAAATATTTTTTGTAAAATCTTCACAAAATTTCAAGCGGAAAACTGGTACTGACGTTTTTTGTAGCTTTATTAGGGGCGGAGATATCGATTATTGAAAACGGCATGATTATAAAAATCTTCAAAAACATGGAGGAGTGTTTGGCCAGAGGGGCGGCTCAAACGGTCGGATCAAATCCTTTTCCGAAATGTGGGCCCAAAGTAAGTAGATACCCCTGATTTGGTTGGAATTCATAGTATTCACCTGTAAGTTTACTTTTTCTCGGTCACTTGGCGCGGAATGACCCAACTAAGATTTACTAAAGCTGCCATATCTCAGCAAAGGCGCATTTTATTTTGTATCGATAAGTGTTTCCGACTGGAAAAAGTCTGTTAAGCTCGAATCCGTTGAGAAATAGAAGAAAAAAATATACGTATTTTGAGAAAAATGCTTTTTTATTATTTTGTGAGAGAAATAATATAGTTGGCAACACTGCTCAGCATTTAAAGTATTTTTTCTAAAAACTTCATCAAATTTCAAGCAGAAAACTAGTATTAAAGTTTCTTGTAGCTTTATCGGGGGCTAAGATATCGATATTTGAAAATAGCATGTTTTTTAAAATCTCCAAAAACAGGGAGGGGTTTTTGGTCGACGGGGCGGTTCAATCACCATGGTCATATGGTTATTCAAAATAATGGACCAAAATTAATATGTGCTAGGCATTTTTCATTATTTTTAAATAGGTTAATTACGCGTGCTCGGTCACTTGGCGCGGAATGACCCATATTTGAATAATGAATTCTATGGACTTGTGGCATGTGGCTTTGCGGAACGATTATCCACGGTAGTTAAAGTGAAATTAATTCCCATGGGTATACCAACTTCAAACTGTGTTTATATCAACTAAATAAGCTCAACATTTAGGAGGGCCATTAAAATGTCAAATGTGACCATTGAAGCTTACTCATTTTACTTAATGGTCTTGCGCACCCTGAGTGGTGCAAAACGCCACCTTGAAAGATCTCAATCCTGGGTGGTTGTCCGTTATCTTTGTGTGGTGCATATCGACCTGATTGGCGACCTTTGTGTGCCGCATATCAGTTTGTCGGTTGATAGTACTGATCAAAGTCAGTTTTTTTGTTTAGTAACAATTCTTGACTGGAATAAAAAACGTGTTTCCATCGTTAAAAAAAATCATGAGGGTTTTGTACAAGACACGACCGGCCGACGTAAACTACGTAAAACATTTTGGTGAAATGAAGAATCTAGTGCCATCATGCATGAAAATTACAAAATTACTCTTTTGATTTCTTATGACACTACACTGGTTTCGAGAAATATTCAAAATATGATTTTTTTCTGGATACGATAATTTAAAATTTACATTTTAAAAGTAACTCATATAGGGTTTCTTACCCCATTCCCGGCCTAACATGCGTACGACTGCATTATTTAATTGATATTTATGACAGGAAGCAACTTTTTCTGAAATTTGTAGGCTGTATAATACTGCATTGGGGTTCACTTCTGCTTAAAAAACAGCTATTCGTGCTAAATGTCTTTCTATGTATTCTTTCTATGTATGTAATTAAGCCAAATTTGTTGAATTCTCGAGTTTTGTACAAAATGAGTAGTTTAGTTTTGTTTGTTTAATTGAAAACCCTAGAGAAATTCAATTTCATTGTTGTTTTTCGAATTTTTCGAAAAATCTTCTAAATGAGCTTTACTAAATTTGGGTATTTCTATTGCTAATTTTAATTTGTCAGGTGAAACTTTTTTACTGTATTTAACCATTGAAATTTCAGAAATCAAGGATATTTACCGTCAAATTGCTGAAAACGCACATTAGCGAACAATTTTTATGCAACGACCATTCATCAAAGCACACTCGTGTTTTCACTACTGACGGCATCGTTTCGGCTTAACTGTCACCATCGCCAAGCGATTGTGTTTTGCACTTTGAATAAAATTAATTTCGGATAAATATTCTCTTGTATAAAATTGTGGACCGATTTACCTTTGATAATGCGCAATTCCATTCCCCAACAGCAAAAGTGAAATTTTTTAGTTACCTGCTACTGATATCATCAGTGCAAATAAATTTACCGAAGTTTTGCCCAACTAATAGAAATTTGTCTCGGGTCAATTTTATAGTGGTACCAGACGAACCAGTCCGATCTTGCTCGGGTTGTTTTATTTTCGTTCTAAATGTCAATCGCTTAGTCGTCGCACTCTAGATCGATTTCAGTTCGAGCTTGGTGGTTTTCTTCAGAACTCGAAGACGTAATGTTTTTACATTTGTTCATCTTTTCCAGTGAAATGTAATACCGTGGATAATCAAAATTCGGACACAATCAAACTTCGGACGCTTGAATTCGTATGGGAAATTTTCTGAAATATTTCATCGAAATGTTTCGTCAAGCTGGAACGGAAGGACTAATAGTTTTTGCTTGTTTTAGTATAGTTACATTTTAATAAGACATGTTAAAACAATGCAACGAAATGATTAAAAGACAGTCGGAGCTGTGCAGTGAGAATTGTTTTCAATAATTCTTCCCGTTACTGTGTAATCAGGTGTCCGAAGTTTGAATCTTTGTGTCCGAAATATGAATCCAACCCCGCCGGTGTCCGAAGTTTGAATCAAACAGAAGCCGGACATTTTCATAAATTGCAAACATTTTTTGCAATATTCTGCACGTATTAAATACGTAGTTCAAAGATGAATACTGTACTCAGTGATTGCAATGGTGATTTAAACGGTGTGATTTAAAATGCGACTTAACAGGATGATTGTATATCAGAAAGTGCTTAAGCGTCCGAAGTTTGAGTTTGCACGGTATGTAATGTAATCTTTTCATACGTATAAACACAGCTGGATTTCACTGGCCGCCAAGAGTTTGTCGGTCACTAGTGGTTGCACTTCGGAAAAATCCTCTCAGCTTAAAAACATGTTTCCAAGATAATGATGGTCTTCACAAACCGAATTACTTTAAGGACACTCATCACGGAATCCAAATTTCAAAGTACTCGCGTTTTCAAGAGCACACCACTCGATACGAAAGTAACGCACAACTGTCATTTTTATAATTTCACGCATGCTGCGACGCAGCAAAGCTGAAATTATAAAAATGACAGTTGAGCGTTGTTTCCCTATCGAATGGTGTGCCCTTGAAAACGCGAATACTTTGAAATTTGAATTCCGTGAGGAGTGTCCTTAAATGACTCCAATCACTCTCAGCAACCACCGCAGCTCCACCATTGATGACGCCACCAACGTCAACGCTGCAGCAGCCGTTGTCACTTGGACCGCAACCGGACGAAAATGATGCTGCCGTCCCGACCGTCGCTCTACCAACATTGACTGCCGCCAACGTTATCGCTGGGATCGCTATATCCAACGATATTGTCCACTCTCTGCCCGACTTTTGCCTCCGATGCTGGATCAAGGCTACAAAGAAGCGTCGTGTTCGCTCTCCGAGAATGCTCGAACGAAAATGACGCGTGAACCCGAGACACGAGTCTTTTTTATGCATAGAGAAATGGAGCGATGAGCGAAAAGGACCGTAACTGATATCCGTGTTGGGGATATAGGATTAGATTGATTGGTTTTGAACTTTTTACTGGGTTTGGAAAGATTTGAAATTTCCACTAGTTTAACGTTCATAATCAAAAGTTTCAATAAAATTTGCAAAATGGTGTAGAGTTTTCGAGGCGTTTGATATTCATTCATTCATTTATTTAGTCTACATCTAAACAGATAACACTAAATCAACAATCTTACGCCACAATATACGGTTCGAGGCCGCATCTCGCCATCCTCGAATACGCCCCACGCTCGCCAAGTCGTTTTGCACCTGGTCTGCCCGCTGTGCTCCACGCCGTCTTGTACCTGTCGGATCGAAAGCGAACACCATCTTTGCAGGGTTGCTGTCCGGCATTCTTGCAACATGTCCTGACCATCGTACCCTTCTGGCTTTAGCTACCTTCTGGATACTGGGTTTGCCGTAGAGTTGGGCGAGCTCGTGGTTCATTCTTCGCCGCCACACACCGTCTTCTTGCACACCGCCAAAGATGGTCCTAAGCACGCGTCTCTCAAATACTCCGAGTGCTTGCAAGTCCTCCTCGAGCATTGTCCATGTTTCATGTCTGTAGAGGACAACCGGTCTTATTAGCGTCTTGTACATGACACATTTGGTGGGGTGACGAATCTTTTTTGACCGCAGTTTCTTCTGGAGCCCGTAGTAGGCCCGACTTCCACAGTTGATGCGCCTTCGTATTTCACGACTAACATTGTTATCAGCCGTTAGCAAGGATCCGAGGTAGACGAATTCCTCGACCACCTCGAAAGTATCCCCGTCTATCGTAACACTGCTTCCCAGGCGGGCCCTGTCGCGCTCGGTTCCGCCCACAAGCATGTACTTTGTCTTTGACGCATTCACCACCAGTCCAACTTTTGTTGCTTCACGTTTCAGGCGGGTGTACAGTTCTACCACCTTTGCAAATGTTCGGCCGACAATGTCCATGTCATCCGCGAAGCAAACTTACAAACTTACTTATATCGGGAACATTTCTCGATTGTGGCGTAAAAGGTTAAAGATAAACGAGAAACGACTGGTATGACGGCGAATGTGAGCAGTTAGTAGAAGAGAAGAATGCAGCATGGGCGAGATTGCTGCAACACCGCACGAGGGCGAACGAGGCACGATATAAACAGGCGCGGAACAGACAAAACTCGATTTTCCGGAGGAAAAAGCGTCAGCAGGAAGATCGAGACCGTGAAGAGACGGAGCAACTGTACCGCGCTAATAACACACGAAAGTTCTTTGAGAAGTTGAACCGTTCACGTAAGGGCCACGTGCCACAGCCTGATATGTGTAAGGACATAAACGGGAACCTTCTTACGAACGAGCGTGAGGTGATCCAAAGGTGGCGGCAGCACTACGAAGAGCACCTGAATGGCGATGTGGCAGACGAAGATGGCGGTATGGTGATGGTCCTGGGGGAACGCGCGCAAGACATAATTCTACCGGCTCCGGATCTCCAGGAAATCCAGGAGGAGATTGGCCGGCTGAAGAACAACAAAGCCCCTGGGGTTGACCAACTACCAGGAGAGCTATTTAAACACGGTGGTGAGGCACTGGCTAGAGCGCTGCACTGGGTCATTACCAAGATTTGGGAGGAGGAAGTTTTGCCGCAGGAGTGGATGGAAGGTGTCGTGTGTCCCATCTACAAAAAGGGCGATAAGCTGGATTGTAGCAACTACCGCGCAATCACATTGCTGAACGCCGCCTACAAGGTACTCTCCCAAATTGTATGCCGTCGACTAGCACCAATTGCAAGGGAGTTCGTGCGGCAGTACCAGGCGGGTTTTATGGGCGAACGCTCCACCACGGACCAGGTGTTCGCCATTCGCCAAGTACTGCAGAAGTGCCGCGAATACAACGTGCCCACACATCATCTATTCATCGACTTCAAAGCCGCATATGATACAATCGATCGGGACCAGCTATGGCAGCTAATGCACGAACACGGATTTCTGGATAAACTGACACGGTTGATCAAAGCGACGATGGATCGGGTGATGTGCGTAGTTCGAGTTTCAGGGGCATTCTCGAGTCCCTTCGAAACCCGCAGAGGGTTACGGCAAGGTGATGATCTTTCGTGTCTGCTTTTCAACATCGCTTTGGAAGGAGTAATACGAAGAGCAGGGATTAACACGAGTGGTACAATTTTCAATAAGTCCGTGGCTTCGCCGATGACATAGATATTATGGCACGTAACTTTGAGAAGATGGAGGAAGCCTACATCAGACTGAAGAGGGAAGCCAAGCGAATCGGACTAGTCATCAACACGTCGAAGACGAAGTACATGATAGGAAGAGGTTCAAGAGAAGATAATGTGAGCCACCCACCGCGAGTTGTCATCGGTGGTGACGAAATCGAGGTGGTAGAAGAATTTGTGTACTTGGGCTCACTGGTGACTGCCGAAAATGATACCAGCAGAGAAATTCGGAGACGTATAGTGGCTGGAAATCGTACATACTTTGGACTCCGCAAGACGCTCCGATCGAATAGAGTTCGCCGCCGTACCAAACTGGCAATCTTCAAAACGCTCATTAGACCGGTAGTCCTCTACGGACACGAGACCTGGACGATGCTCGTGGAGGACCAACGCGCACTCGGAGTTTTCGAAAGGAAAGTGCTGCGTACCATCTATGGTGGGGTGCAGATGGCGGACGGTACGTGGAGGAGGCGAATGAACCACGAATTGCATCAGCTGTTGGGAGAACCATCCATCGTTCACACCGCGAAAATCGGACGACTGCGATGGGCCGGGCACGTAGCCAGAATGTCGGACAGTAACCCGGTGAAAATGGTTCTCGACAACGATCCGACGGGCACAAGAAGGCGAGGTGCGCAGCGGGCAAGGTGGATCGATCAGGTGGAAGATGACTTGCGGACCCTCCGTAGACTGCGTGGTTGGCGACGTGTAGCCATGGACCGAGCCGAATGGAGAAGACTCTTATATACCGCACAGGCCACTTCGGCCTTAGTCTGAATAAATAATAATAAATAAATAAACCTAATTTTGTTTTTATTATTTATTATAACACAATTGCATTACTCATTAGTTATTTTGGTATAGGCTTCGTATATATTCAAGCATTACGGGGTGGGCTTCGTGGCCGAGCGGTTAGCGACGTCAATCGTCTAGTCGCATGTGCTGTGGAGTGTGGGTTCGATTCCCACCCTGGTAAGGAGAAAACTTTTCGTAAAGCGAAAAGTTCTCCACTGGTTCACTGGGTGTTGTGTGAATGTCCTGTCCGTTGTCTGTGCGACCTTTGGTCGAAGACGGTGATTCTGTCTTTTATAAAAAAAATATCGATAAAACTACAACGTGGTTTGTTGCTGGATTATTCGAAACAAGTATTTATAGGGGTACCAACCCGAGAACAACTTGACATCTGTAGTACGATACCACTGTACCCCAAATTTTTTGTTTAATGAGTTTAATTGGTTCTGTCAAACTTGTGATTATCTGAATCATTTTATGAAAAAAGCGAAAATGAAGGTTAATGTCCAGTACTAAATACCGTGATAAAAATCAATACACACAAAAAAAATCGTCATCTCATCCGTTGCCTTGACTTTCACTGCCTGTACTCTCAGCGCCATTCAAATGTTCCTCGTAGTGCTGATTCCACCTTTCGATCACCACACGTTCGTCCGTCAAGATGCTCCCATCCTTATCCCGGCAAATTTCGGCTTGCGGGATGCGTTGAGCTTCTGGTAGAACTTGAGTGTTTCTTGAGAACGGCACAGCTGTTCCATCTCCTCGCCCTCCGCTTCTTCCAGGCGGCATTTCTTCTCCTGAAAAAGGCGGGTCTGCTGTCTCCACTTCCGTCTATAACTTTCCACCTGCACATTCTTTCATTGATCGGCCACCACCCGATCACGCGCCTTTGCATATCGTCCATCACTATGAAAGCTGTTCCCAGCTCGTGTGTGTTGCCGCAGCTCTGGTAGATGGTATGATTACCTTTAAACGTTCGCACCATTGATCCCTTCCAACAAACCTCCTGCAGCGCTACGATGTCGGATCCACGGTCCTTGAGTACATCGGCGAGTATGCGTGTGCTTCCGATGAAGTTGAGAGATTTTCAGTTCCACGAACCGAGTTTCCAATCGCTAGTCCCTTTTCGTCGCAGTGGTCTTCGCCGATGGTTCCGGTCCGTATTCTCTTGTTGATTGTTCGTTGCGTATGATTTTTAAAGGCTGGCTTGCTTGATCCCGGTGGACCATGGTGCACAGTTTCACTTAGAGTCCATCGCTGGTACTCGGACGATGATCAGCCGCCCCTAACATGGGGAACAGACTGGGTAAGAGGCTAAGGACTACGAAATGGGGTCTATTTTATTCCTTCAGGTACGCAAAGTACCAATGGTTCGCTTTACCTAGAATTTGCGTGCCGTGAAGTGACATTTAGAAAACTTACATATAAATCTATTAGTTGCACTCACTGAATGAATGAATGCGTTTTAATTATTTGTAAAAAAATGTGAAAAATTAAAGAACAGATATTTTTGCCAACTGTGTAGGACAACTCTGCTTGCTTGTGAAAAATACAAAACTCAGAAAAACGACCTTGCTCTACTAATCTTGTTCTAATATTGCAACTCATTAGATTTATAATATTTTTAAATTGTGTCAGTCTTCTAACCAGCTTTGACAATTTGAATAAACAAAAATCTGTGATGCAAATTGAAATTAAGAAAGATAAAACTTTAACGACATCTGGCTGCATTCTCGAGACACTGCTTAGGTGATGATGATGATGATGACGATGATGATCATAATGGAGGAAGTTATTTTTTGACGCCTTACCCATCTTACCTGTCTAAGTGGTTTTTCAACACGATATATTTTTTTCCTGCGCGTTACGGCAACAGGCCGGGAAAGCACGTTCAAAGTCGCATTTTTATTACCCTTGGTGCAAAGATGCCATACGGCGTATGGTCTTGAGGGGAGATATGAGAACTGTTTTGGGCAAAGGCTACTGAATATTAATCATAAGACGAGTTAGTACTGTTCCATTTAATTTCACTACTTGATTATAACGTTCCCGATGCGTCTTTCGACCTCAGCAATAAGGTCGTTTTCAATGTATCGTACTTTTTCTATACATTTATTAGAGAGATTTATATCTCAAAGGCTAGCTCATCCTTTAATGTCTTGTATTTTTATCTACACAAAAGACGGCCTTTGCTTTATGGTTGATATTCGTAAATTTAACAATCGAGTTATGGGTTAGTGCGTCCTATGATAAGTGAAGACATTCTACTGAAAAGCTCCAAATAATTTTCAATTTTAAATGTTAAAAATGATCCAGCTCCCTTATGTGTTTTTCCTTTTATACTGGTATGAGAATCCTGAAACATGGAGTCTTCGCTCGGTAGCTTAGCGATTCTACGAGGGCCTATGAGTACTCCTGTTGCAGCTATGGCACCACGTTGTTATGGCCGTTGAGAATGGCAGCGACGACGGATTCGCCTTGCTAATTGCGGTGTTCTCGCAAATACAATAACGATAATTAGGTGGCGAGACTTTCACTGCGAGAGGTTGTCGCGAAGATGAACGAGCTTGGCTGGGCAAGATGCTGCACCGCAATTAAAGCGGGAGTAAGTGTGGCTGGGAGTTTATTTGAGATCCGGATGTGGACATACTAACTGTTTTTTATGGAGAGGTGATTCGATACGAACAACAATTGGAGGAAAATAATCACATTATTTTCAACTCAAGCGAGCGATGCCAAATATGAAAATGAATTTTACCAGAGGCAGAAGGCTTTCATGATCAATTTTATCCCGATTAAAGAAATTTGTAAAGTAAAAAGAACCTACTTTTGCTGGATCCCAAACAGGCAGGTTGATTTATGTTGCGATGGTCGACCTTCCACGCTGCTTCGGAGGAAATTGGTATATAATTGCAGGGCATACGTTTCAGCTATTTCGCAACTTCTGGCTGGAAGCCATCAATATGAATGTAAGTTGCCAATGTTCTGAGTATTTCCGGCATTACATCATTGGATTGGTGTCATTATTTTCAATTTAAAAGGGGCATGTTGGCACTTGTTCCATTTTCGGTGCCCAGATGCTAGTGTTTTTTATGTTGGGGGAAGGTTGTGCAACATACTTGATCGACATACTTAAATGCAATATCTTCTGATTTTTTAACTTAACACATTAAAGCACATTTTAATTTCACAAATTAAAGCGCATTCACAAGCTTTAGAAGGGTGTACTGTAATACGTAAAATTAGATTCTTTTGTTGAGGCGGCTCTCAATTTCGTAACTAGTTCCCTTCACACCCAACCAGCCAATGTCAAATTTTCTTAGATTTTCTGATCGTTATCATAACTAATATATCACTAAGTGAGGACAAGGTTTTGTTCTGTATTTCTTTGGGGTCAACTACGAAAGCTATGGATGGGAACGACTTCAATCTATCGAAAGGACCAGGGGTAATGGGTAACGCGCGGCTTCGTCATGATGCTTTTTTGTTCCAGTGTTCCCTCCAGTTCACAATCAGAAATTCTACAAATTATGTTGAATTTGCAACTATGAAAAGTAAAAAAACGCAATCAATCACGAAACTTCGATCATCGCCTTGCCAACCAGCCAGCAGTGCAGTGTTCTGAGTCGCCGGATCAGCGGATCAAATTAATTCACGTCTCTGACTCGGTGGGCCGGCGCGCGGTGGCGCGAATTTTCCAGATGGGAATGACGTCCAAAAACCCGCGCCCGGCTTCAAGAGAGTGCAATTAACGGATTGGCTTAAAACGAGTCAGCAAATAAGCGAAGCACCGAGACGTGCTCGCGATGGTCAAAGTGCTCGCTTGCAGAATCCATTTCCGCCTGATGGATGTGGCACTAGACGGGCCCAGCACTGAAAGACTGTGAGCAGTTTCGAAGAACATCCCGATACTCGGCGTGAGCTCAGGACGAGTTACCTGCTATTATAAACTTTTAGGTGTCGGTTTGTCGAATTTGATGACACACCCACGCAAACCATCGTTTCGAAAGTTTGGTATTTGGTATTGCTTTTCAGGCTTTCCCATGTCAGTAGATGTGGCGGACCAGTCTAGTGTGCATCACTCACTCCAATTCGCTTCATTACGGGCAAGTGGGCAAAAGTTGAAGAGTAGCGAAATTCGCCTAGTCCCGGGCGCGGACACAAACGAACCAACAATCCCCCACTCCTCTCATTGCGATAAGTGAATGTACGAAAGGCGGAAATCAAATTTGATTAAAACATTCAGAAAGTGAGCGAACGAATTCGAAATGAGCCAAATGGATGCCGTCGTCGTCGTCGTCGTCGTCGTCGAGAAGTATCCTGAATGAACGATCAAAAATGGACGATGGCGTGCGGTGGCATCGGGAACGAGTTTGGATGGGCACCATCACGTTTTTACATTTTCATGCAGTGTAGGACGCGATGCCCCTTCATTTGCGTGCTCGTTTCCTTGGGAATTCATCCCAAATGCATCGCGATGGGATGTGGCAGGAGGAGGTCAACGGAACTGGCAGTGGTGTAAGGGTGGGATTGTTTTCTCTGGGCAAGCGTTTTAATTTCGGATTGGATCTGTGTGAAGTTATGGAAAGTTGATTTCAATTCCACATAATTACAGTTGATTGCGATATAAGAATTATCTAAAATGTGTTTATTTGACCATCTAATTATTATAATAAGTTATGAGAGGATCGTGGAAATAATCCATGCGTGAAACGCCTTTTTTAGGACTTTCTTCGAGTATTGTATTATATTTTATCGAGTATCTTCCGCTCGAAATATCCGAAAGCGCCCTAGTCCACTTTTACAAGTTTCTTATCCGTAATTGACCACAAACTCAGTAGTTTTATTATTAAAGTAACATGTCTACTTCTCTATAATTGGTATAGCAATTCAATTTCTATTATTAGCAATGAAATTCTTCGTAATTCTTCGGAAATTCTACGAGAAAATTTTCAAAAGGCAAAGGGTGGTTTGGTTGAAAGTCATTTGACCGAATACCATCTTGCCAAATAATACGTTAAGCCGAAAGCTATCTAGCCGAATTCCATTTGTCCGATACGGTTATGTGGAAAATGGTTTGGCGGTACGACCAAACTAGTCATTTAGAAAAAAAGGCGTATTCCCTAACAGATCGTATTGTCGAATAGGCCTTGTCATCGAAAATTCCATTGAACCGAAACGGTAGTTTAGCAAGAAGGGAAATTTGGCCGAAAATGTTATTCAGCTGATCGGATTATACGGCGAAAAACGTCGACCCGTTCAGCCAAACGTCATTTTCGAACAAATGAGCTGTCGGAGCAAACGTCTTTTTCGGCCAAATTATCAGTTCGGCCGTATGATCTTTACCCGTATATCGCAAACCGTTTTCGACCTAATGTCACCTCGTACGGCCAAGCAGCATTTTCGGTCAAACGATTTTTTTTCGGCAGCTCGGTCGAACAACACCATATGTTCATTTCGGCCAAATGGCCCTTTTATATCAAACGACCATCTAGGCCTTTTTGGCTAAATGACCTATTCGATTAGACGACATTTTAGTCAAATGACATGTTCGGCCGAACGACATTATCGGCCATATGTCTATTTCGGCCAAATGATTTTATGCCAGTCGAGTTTCGGATTAATGACATATTCGGCCAATCAACAAATGGCCCTTCCTCGTCAAAACATTTGATTTCAACGTGAAATTTTGTGGATTTCAACAGGAAATCCTTGGAAATATACGTAGGTAATTCTTCGAGATTCCCAAAGGAAATTCTTTATAATTAACCCGGGAAATTTCTGGAATTTACATCGTTGGTGGCGAAAGTCGTCTAAGTGTATTTGCAAAACATGGTGTGTGAGTTAGAGGGAGGGCTGCAAAATAGTGTGTTGACAACAAGGAAGGAGCGCCCAACAGAGCTCTGGTCCCCACAAGTCCCTATCTCACGCTTCCACGGGTCGTCCGATGACAAAAGACCGCCAGCTAAGGGTTGTGTACTTAGCTGGTAGTGCAGCCTGGGCACTGTTGTCCTTCTGACATCAGCTAGAGAGAGAAGGTACGCCTCGAGCGTCTGTTCACCAGGAGGTGCGGCTCAAACAGCGTCTGCCTGGTACCCAGCGGCTGATTAACGAAATGCTGTATCGCGTCAGCTATACCTAAGGTGGCAGCCCCATCATCGCGATGTAGGTAACGCGACACCGGTAAGGTAGCTTACTGAAGCCTCTCAAATACCACGAAAAATGTAGATAGAAGAAAAAGAGAACGTTATTTTTGGCAACAGACCCGGCAACGAAATAAGGACTATGATTGGAATCTCGGTACCTGGAATGTCAGGACCCTAAATGAACCTGGACGAGTGAGCCTTCTGGATCGTGAACTGCAGAAGGTTGGAGTGAACGTGGCTGCTATTCAAGAAGTCCGATGGCCTAGATCCGGAGAACGTGAATTCCGAGCAGTGGATCCCACGACCAATACTGCATTCAAGTATAACATCTATCACAGCGGCGGTGAAAAAGCAGAGCATAGAGTTGGTTTCGTAGTGATGGGCAAGCAGATGAAGCGAGTGATGCGGTGGAAACCCATTAGCGAACGAATCTGTGTGTTGAGGATACGGGGCAAATTCTTCAATTACAGCCTAATCAACGTTTACGCACCGACAAACGATAAATCCAACGACGTGAAGGACACGTTTTATGAATCTCTCGATAAAGCCTATAGAGAGTGTCCAAAGCATGATGTGAAAATTGTTATCGGAGACGCTAACGCTCAGGTCGGTAGAGAGGACTTTTTCCGTCCCATAATCGGTAGGGAGAGCCTTCACTCCGCTACCAATGACAACGGCCTACGGTTAGTATATTTTGCTGCTGCCAGAGGGATGGCCATCAGTAGCACCTACTTTGCACGAAAGAACATCCGAAAGCACACCTGGAGACACCCAAGTGACAGACGAGAAGAACGTTGCCAGAAGCCGGATGTTGGTGTCGGGTACCCGATCGAATAGAAATCGGTACAAGGAAGCAAGAGCAGTCGAAAAAGGAACCCACCGCAGGAAGAAAAAAAAAAGAGTACGAAGAACAAGTTATTAGTGAGGCGCAGGAAAAAATGGAGCAGAACGATATGCGGAGGTTTTATGAGTCAGTCAATGGCGTGCGGAGAAAGACAGCGCCATCTCCCGTCATGTGCAACGACCAACAAGGGAATTTGCTGACAGATAAAACTGAAGTGGCTGCCAGGTGGAAGCAACACTTCGAGACTTTGTTGAATGGAGGAAGTGACGGTGCATCGGTGAACAGAATAAATATTAGCGACGATGGACAAGCTGTGGAGTCACCTACACTAGATGAGGTTAAAAAGCTGTTAAAGAGCTGAAAAACAATAAGGCTGCGGGGAGGACCAGCTCCCGGCTGAACTTCTCAAACATGGCAGTGAGCAGCTTTATGAAGTTCTGCACCATATTATGTCGAAAATATGGGAAGACGAGGAAATGCCTGCTAGCTGGTTGGACGGCCTCATTTGCCCTCTCTTTAAGAAAGGGCAGAGACTGGAGTGCGCCAATTACCGAGGAATAACCCTCCTTAATTCGGCGTACAAAATTATGTCCCGTATTCTGTTCAACAGATTGAGACCGCTTGAAGAGTCCTTCGTCGGCGAATACCAAGCGGGTTTTCGTGAGGGCCGATCAACGACGGATCAAATGTTTACCCTGAGACAAATCGTTGATAAATTCCGGGAGTACAACTTGCAGACACATCATCTGTTTATTGATTTCAAGGCGGCGTACGATTCAGTAAAACGGAATGAATTATGGCAAATTATGCTTGAACATGGTTTTCCGGCGAAACTGATACGGCTGATTCGTATAACGTTGGACGGATCGAAATCAAGTGTAAGGGTTGCGGATAAAATATCGATGTCATTTGTTACCTTAGATGGATTAAAGCAGGGTGATGCACTCTCGAACCTACTGTTCAATATAGCGCTCGAGGGAGCGATTAGGAGAGCTGGTGTGCAAAGAAGCGGTACCATTATCACAAAATCGCATATGCTTCTGGGATTTGCGGACGATATCGATATTATCGGAATTGATCGCCATGCCGTGGAAGAGGCTTTTGCGCATTTTAAGAGGGAGACAGCGAGGATTGGACTCACGATCAATACCAGCAAAACGAAGTACATGGTCGCTGGCAATCAAGCGTAAGGACTGCGGACAATACTCGGCGGTAAACAGGAAGAGGCCGCAGGCTTCGTGGAAGGCCGCGTACACGATGGCTTTTTGCAGTTGAAGAGGACCTGAGGGCGCTCAATGTTCAAAGCGACTTGAAGCGATTGGCCTAGGATCGAGCCAGTGGAAAAGGATACTCCATCCGGCGTAGGTTCATCGAAGAGCTGTAGCCCTTCAAGTATCAAGTAAGAGTGTGAGTTTGATTCAAGCCCTAGTAAGGAGAATACATTTTGTGAAGCGGAAAACCGCTCCACATGTTCACTAGGTGCTGTGTGAATGTCCTGTCCGTTGTCTAATACTAAGTGTTAAGTATTCAGTCTGTGTGAGCTCTGGTCAAAGATGGTGATCTTCTTTTAAATTCTACAAAAAGATCTTCCTAATTTTTAAGGGAATTTACTCAGTATTTCAACGGTAGTGTTTTCGATATTTCGAAGGATATTTTTTAGAATTTTCATTAAAAATTCTTAGTTTTCACAAAAAGCTTTTTTAATTTTTGAACGAAAAAAGTAAAGAATTTTCAAGAAAAATAGCCTTTTCACGAGAAAACCTCTGTCGGCGGCGAAGGCGCACACCTCTAACCACTGTGTGGTCCTCCGGGAAATCTGGAGGATCCGAAAAATCAAAACTTCTCGAGTCGAATCGAGTCAAGTAGTCGAGTCGAGTCAAGTACGAGACACTGAAGACGGCCTTACTGTTGAGGTCGAAATACGTATCTGTCAAGATACAATTAAGTGGTGGAATTCAATGGGATGGTATAAACTCGTCTTATGACAAGTGAAGACATTCCACTAAAAAGCTCAAAATAATTTTCTTATCAAAACTTCTAAGTTTTATTTGTATTATGAGTATGCACTTAACCCTCTCTTTCCCACGACTTTTTTCAAAGATTTCAATAGGAAGGAATCATCTATGGAAAAAATGCTAGAACAAAAATTATTTGGCATAGCTAAAATTAGTGGAAAACGGAAAAAAAAGTTTTTGATTGTAAATCAATAGTTACATGATTGTTTTCAAAAGTTTCACTATTTTTACTCAAAATTGATTATATTTGCAGTCTAATGAAACCAAAAAGTTGTGCCACATACTGCTTTTTGTTGTTGAAATAATTCGATGAATGTTGGAAGGTGCAAAATTTGATGGAGCTCTACAGCTACCATGGGAAAGAAAGGGTTAATGTTGTGGTTTATACATGCTGTGGCCTTTCGAAAATTTCGAAACATCCGTGCAATAAAACAAAAAAATATGAATTTCATTGCATAGCACCATTTGGCATTCTAACAACGGAATTTCATTTGATTTATTCAAACTAAGGCCACTGCAATCCATAAAATTCATCTACATTCAGCTCAATCAGTATTTGGACGTCGCTAACTTTGTAGTCCACGGAGGGACCTCAAATCGGACCTTGCTCTCTGTGCACCTCGATTCTTGTCCCCTGCGGATCCCAATTAGGAACCTTTTCACCCTGTTATTGTCCGACATTCTGAGCATGACATTGTGTATGGATCACCTTGGCCACCGAGTGATTCTTTAGAAAATGAAAATATTCATTTCATAATTAAACACAAGGATTTTTTTTGTTACTATGCGTACACCAGTTCCAGTGTTTGAATCTATACATGGACCACCGTTGGCGAAATAACCATTTTTTCATATAAATATTAAGGCTGTCCACAAATTACAAAACGCTGGAATAAAAGGCAGCCGGTCAGGCATTACGATTCATACAAACCAATTGAACCTTCCATACAAAAAGCGTTACGAGGAGGAGGATGGAGCAAAATCGTCAGCGTTACGTAATTTGTACGAACCCTTTCCGGATATTCCGGAGGACCATTTGGTAGCATTTGTTTTTTTTTTATTTCAAATTTTATTTCAGTGCAACATGATTTCTATAAATAAAATCAAATTTTAACAAAATATTTTATTCCAGTAAATTTTTTTCGACTAACATACTTGGCTAACTAACATACATACATTCAATTTGGCAGGTTTTATCGCCGTAGCTGACTGACCGTTTCTGCTCTTTCAGACTTTATATACGAGAAAATTCTTTTGTAACACCATCTTTTCGGTTCATTTAGCAGAAAATATTCTGAGCTATTTGTTTCCAAATGTATTGACCTTTTGTATTTATTTTTAAGGATATATTGTTCACTATAAGTTGTCGGGCAAATGACAACGACTTAAATGAAAAAAAATCTCTAAAATAATCGAAATTTTCTATTAAAAATAAGATAATTACCTATGAAGAAATCAGGGTATGAGCAACAAATAAATATTCAATTTTCACAAATAATTGATAATTTTCCACAAAACAACAATAAATTTGCACTTTTAAAAGCAAAAATTGCAATTATGAAAGAATAATTTTCCATAAAAAAATCTAAATATTCCACGGAAAAAAATACAAAATATCCATGAATTAATAGATTTCAATAATCACAAAATAAATATTTTGGCAATTTCCTATTTTAATTAAGAAAAATTCTTTATGGAAATTTTATGTTGCTGCCAATAACGACAGCATGTTTTAAAAGAGTTTTTGAAGCCAGATAATCATTCCAGCAGTGTTGAATAGAAATCGAATAAATCTGCATTCCGAGCCTTGCTTTCGTGCAAATTGATTCATCAATTCATGAAACCTTTTCTTCAACAATATCGAAATAAAAAAAATCTATATTTTCCGTAGCCTACAGTACGTTGGTGTGTCAAGTGATAGTCAGCGTGTTTTCTTGAGTTAATAATCCAGCAATTTTCCAGTTGAATTTTGCCGAACCATAACTTATTTTTAAGAGTAAAAGCATTTCTCACTAAGCTCGTTGGAATGCGCGAAGAAAAAACACACATTTGCTATTTTTATAGCCCGGGACAATAATAATGAAGCATATTTGCTGTCGGGCTTGGCCTACATAATATTGATGTAGTGATCAATTTAATAATTCATGATAATAACACGATTCATGCTTCATTTATCAACAACAAGATTGCACTTGACAGAATACCCTAATGCAGTGAAACAAATTGCTCAATGAAAAGCTTCTTTGGTCGTATAACGCCTAACAATGGACCACATGTAGTGTATTCTCTGAAATCCTCCGCGGGCCGCCGGAAAAGGCTATAGAAGGGCCGGATGCGGCCCGCGGGCCGCACTTTGGGGATCACTGGTCTAGACGCATGTGCTTTGGAGTGTGGGTCCGATTCCCGCTCCGGTTAAGGAAAAAACTTTCCGTAAAGCTAAAAATTCTCCATTGGTTCACTGGGTGTTGTGTTAATGTTTTGCCCATTGTCTATTGCTAGATGTTAAGTGTTCAGTCTGTGCGACCTTTGGTCGAAAACGGTGTTTATGTCTTTATAGTAGGAAAAGTAAGATAGCAAAAAACTGATAGATTAGTAGAGTACGAGAGATGAGAGTAAGACAGTTAAAGAGTAAAAGAGTAAGAGAGTAAGAAAGTAAGAGCACGGCATTGAGTTATTCATTTTTTTATAAATCTGGATTGACTGAAGCTGTGGACCAGTGGACATACTATTTACGCCAAAAGCGTGACAAACCTCGTTATTTGTAATAGGAATGGCATAAGCCAACAACTTTTTTTTGTTTTAAAACGTTCAAAGGTATGTGTCCGAAAGAAAAAAATAAAATCCTCACGGAAATTAATGAACAATTACATATAAACCTCGATGAAAATAAAAAAAATTTCCTTATCAACAACCAGTGCACACTCTGTAGATTGCAGGATTAATTTTGAACAGCAGCGTGTCTATGCCTAAATATAAGGTATACTGCCGCGATTCGCATAAGAGTCCCATGGCGACTTTTGACGATTTTGATTTTATTGTAGTTGCTCTGACATACGATGTGTGTGTGCGTTCGTTGCCGATGCAAGTTGTTTATTTTGTCTAGCAGTTATTTTGAACGCTAATTAGCTTTTCAAACCGTAGTTTTTGTGTTTGAAGTTGTAAAAATTTGTGCTCATTGTGCGTGTATACATATTGTGGAATAGCGAAGAACGATAATTTACCACTGTTTCAACGTCGTCAGAACTTTTGGTTTGCTGCTGTGTTGAAAGCGGGTACGAGTGCAATATGGCAAAAAAACAATGCGGCGAGTGCAAACAGGAGATAAACGATCTCGAGCCAATTTGTTGTGGCTTCTGTGAGGCTTCTTTCCACATCAACCAGCAGTGCTGTGGTTTTAATTCTCGCTCCATCAAAGAAGCATTTGCATCAGGGAAGGCAATGTTTATTTGTCCTCCTTGCCGAACTGAATTGAACGGCCGTTCCATTCGCGCATATCTAGCGGACAACCCCAGGAGCCAACCCGATGAAATGCCACAGCTTGCTGAAATACCGAAACAGGTGTAGGAGCTGTTCACAGTGGTTGAAAAATTGAGCCAGAAAATCGATATTTTTGCTGGTCAATCAATTAAACCGTACAAATCAATTCCTGTTTCCTCGCCGTCGGCTTGGCCAAGGCTTGGTATTAAACGCCGCCGAGATGACCGTAGGCTGGATGAATGCACTGCTGCTGTGAGCGGAACGAAAAGTATTGATCTTAGCGAATTTCAACTTTCCGTGCGTCTATTATGCAAGCCGCCAAACCGGATAAGTTTTGGCTGTACATGACTACATGACAGGATTGAATCCACTAATTAATGATATAGCGACGTGCAGAAAATAGTCTCACGTTGTTTGAATATTTCGGATGCTGCTGAGGTGATTCGCCTTGTTCCCAGAGGCAGAGATGTGACCACCTTGACTTTCGTGTCCTACAAAATCGGATTGGATCCTGATCTCAAAGAATTGGCGCTCGAACCATCGTCTTGGCCCACCGGAATCCGGCTAAGAGAGTTTGTTGATTTCTCAAAAAACTAATCTTGGATTTTGAAAAAACATACAATCTACTGTTGCTGATCCGGGACAACCTTCCTGCCTGAAAATTCACCGCTTTTCAGTTCGGTTTCAACTTCCGTCATGGACACCGCTCCCACTAGGAGTCTACGAGTGTATTACCAAAATACTAGAAGACTTTCTACCAAATTGGACGACGTTTATCTGGCTGTGCTTGATGGCGAGTATGATGTTCAGTATGTGTTCACTGAAACCTGACTTGATGGGAGAATCAACTCACTCCAACTTTTCGGTGACAACTTCGTCGTTCATAAAGAGGATCGCAGTATATCTAATAGCTCTCGCGTGCGTGGTGGCGGTGTTCTAGTTGCTGTTTCCAATGAGCTTATTTCCTGCCAGATCGCCCCTCGGACAATTCAATTCAATTGAGACTGTTTTTGCCAAAATACGTCTCTCTAGACGCAGCGTTTTCATCGGTGCCTCGTACATTCCTCCCGACCGACGACATGATTGCAGTGGGGCCGTACACATATTACGTAAGGACTTATGGGGGGAGGGGGTCTGTCAATATCTTATGCGCTATATACATAAAAAATCTGTTGTATGGAAAAAAAATCTTACATGAGGGGAGGGGGTCGAAAAACCCAGAAAAATTACTTATGTAATAACTGTACGGCCCCAGTGTAATACAACTTTATCTTGGTGCTACAGAATTTGCCTCAGCTTTGGCTTTACCATCGGATGTGGTTCTTCTGCTGGGAGACTTCAATCAACCAGGACTTGTCTGGTCTCTCTCTCGCATATACGTTTCCTGATCCGCTTTTGTCTACAACTACACCTGCTAGTCGCCAACTAGTCGATGGAATTGCATTTCTTGGACTCAGCCAAATAAACAGGATTTCCAACTTTCAATCAAACATGCTCGACTTGGTGTTTATCAATGATTATTCACTGCATGAATGCACTGTCCTTGAGGCTCCGGACGCCGTTGTGCCACTTGACAACTATCATCCTGCGTTGGAAATATCAATTGACAACGGATTTAATCTACGTTTCGATGGACCTGTGAGTGACGACCGACTAATTTTTCGCAAAACCGATTTTCAACAGCTCTGACAATGCTTGTCCCGTATTGACTGGAATGTTTTAGGCCGCCTGGACATCGAATCAACTGTTGACCGCTTCAACTGTCTGCTACGTGACTGCGTTTCAGCCACTGTACCGAAGCGAAATCCTCCGAGGAAACCACCGTGGACTAATGCTCTATTACGCAACCTGAAAAGTGCGCGCTAGAGCTCTTCAGCGCTTATACCTATCGACGGTGTGCCTTCACTAAACGGAACTTCAACATTGCCAACAATGATTATCGGCATTATAATAAACTTCGTTACAAACATTATGTTCACGCCAGAGGAGATATATCAGATTCCACACTGATATTCTTCCCTCCCCCTTCATACGGGAGCTTTGCAGAAGGAAGGTCGTGCGATATGTGCCATCACAAATATTGCCCTCCGCTCGCTTTCAAATCGACTTCTATAAAAACATTCTTCATGCCTGCCGTATCCTAACGGAACTATCAATTCTATACTTTCGCCTCTAATGCTATCATGAACATGTACGTCCAAGTTTGGAAGATGATATTAGCATTTCCATATCATTCATTATGTTCATCTCACGCAACATAATCTCCGACGACACCCTAAGAAGTTTTGGTCTTTCGTGAATTCTAAAAGAAAGGAAACTGGACTGCCATCAAGTGTTTTTCTCGATAACGACATTGCGCTGAATACTGAGGAGAAATGCAGCCTTTTCACCTAAACACTTCTCAAATGTATTCTCGAGCTATTCGCCTTCTCAGGATGACACTGATAGAGCTGTGAGTGGAGTACCTAGTAATGTAGTGGATGTGGATGTCTCTGATATAGACGTTCAAATGGTTCTGTCAGCGATACATCAGACCAAACCATCCTTTTCTCCTGGACCTAGCGTTCTTCCATCGGCCGTGCTGAAGAAATACTCTGATATTCCGGATGTTCCACTTTGTCCACTATTTAACCTATCACTCCAGCAGAGTAAATTTCATGTGCGGTGGAAATGCTCTACTATTTCCCCAGTTTTCAAGAAAGGCGACACACGTGATGTGAAAACTACGAAAGTGTCGAAAGGAGTCGAAAGTGTTCGAGTCGCTGATGAACGATAGAATATTCGCTTCCTGCAAAAATTACATCAGCCCCTATCAGCATGGTCTCTTTCCGGCCGCTCTGTGGAAACGAATCTTACCAGTTTTACTTCGTTTTGCATGGAGAACATGTGTAAAAATTCCAAATAGATGCCGTTTACAAGGATCTAAAATCTGCCTTCGACAAAGTTAGTCATGACTTGCTGCTTACATAAACTAGAAAATGGGCTGTTCTTTTTGCTTTATGCACTTGGCTCAGATCATATCTGGTTTGGACGCCAAATGTCGGTCAGTATTGGAAACAACTCGTCCGACTGTTTCTCGAACCTTTCTGGAGTTCCTGCAAAGGTAGCACCCTTGGACCATTGCTATTCTCGCTTTTTTATAAACGATGTAACCTTATACTGCAACGTGGAGGTATGTTGCTGTTGTTTGACGATGACCTTAAAATGTATGTAGTTGTCTCCGAGACCTCACTGACTGCTATGAGCTACAGAACCTTCTCGAAATCTTCCATGACTGGTGTACTCGGAATATGATGGTTCTGAGCATTCCGAAGTGCTGTGTCATAAGTTTCCGAAGAACGACTAATTTCATCCAGTATGACTACTATTGCTGGTTCTCAACTTCAACGGGTTGATCATATTAAAGACCTAGGGGTTGTTTTGGATGAAAAGCTTACCTATAGCTGCCACTTCTCAAATAACAACGATAGAGCCAACCGCCAGCTTGGGTTCATGTTTAAAAGCTCCAATGAGTTCCGAGATCCGTTGGGTTTCAAAGCACTGTACTGCTCTCTGGTACGCTCAATACTAGAGTTTGCATCTGTTGTTTGGAATCCCTACCAGGCTGTATGGAGTGACCGGTTCGAAGCTGTCCAAAAGAAGATTCGTCAGATATGCTTTGCGCCACCTTCCATGGAATGACCCGTTGAACTTGCCTGCTTGACGCTTGGATCGCTGTCGTCTACTCAGGTTGGATACTCTAAGCCAAGCGGAGGAATGTGGCTCAGTGTGCTTTTCATTGCCAAGCTTTTATCATCTGAATACGATGCTCCTGGAATTGCTGTCGAGGATCAGTTTATACACACCTGTCCAGACGCTTTCGAGCGCGAGCGCTTTGCTACATGAGGAGCCACAAGCTACTAACTATGCTGCAAACAGTTCCATTGTCGCCATGATCCATCGTCTTCCAACGAAGTGTCCGATGCATTTGATTTCCAACATCTCTACATCCAGAGATCTCGCTGCCTTGCTTGCTGAGCTCGTCTTTAATGTTTTTATTGTTTGACCACCATTAGATTTAAGAATTTCATGTATAGACAACACAGTCCGATGAATAAAACAAACAAACAAATAACAAATAATAATAATTTTAAGAAATAAGCTTAAAATGAACTCATCTTTAAGAAAAACTAAAAAAATGATAAGCTTCCATAACTAGAAATTTGAAAATTAAAACCCACTCTGTGTTGTCTCATCTTGCTATTTATTCGCATAACAGTCACATTCCAGATTTTTGATACATTCTCGCACTTTAAAAACATCAATTATAGTCCATTTAATAGTCCCATAGCACGTATATACAGATAAAGAACATCATGCTAAATTTTCAAGAAAAGATCGCTGGTTTAATCGATTTATTAGATTTTTTTTAATTTCTCCATGTAGAAACAAGTTTTGAAAAGTTCAACGAGCATATTTCTCAAGCTGAAGAAAACTGACATGGGACGCCTTATGCGAATAAAGGGCAGTATAGGTCTGATGAAAAAATGTCACCGGGAGCGGCGGCAGCATGTTGTTCAAACATCTTGATGAAGGAAAAGAATTAATGCACTTTGAATTACTTCTATACAGGATAACTCATTTAGGATCCTGGGGAACTTTTGTCTAGTTGATAATCGTAAGTTACAAAAAAGAAGCTAACTTTTCACTAAAATTACATCCAAACTTTTTTCCCGTAAACTAATTAAAATTGAAATCGTTTATATTTCAGAGTCATCTCAATAGAACTTTTTGAATTGCTTACAGCGCTGAACATGTTGAATTAAATGTAGCACAGATGTTTCGTAAATAACTTAATCTTCCTCCTATCAAACAAAACACTTGATTCACGAAATAAATTCATTTTGCGATTTATTGATCATTCCTCTTCACAAAGCATTTACCCAACCGGATTGGAGCATCACCGAGCCGAGCAAAAAAGGCTCCCAACATGTGGGACATCAGACATCATCTTCCAGTTAAAGTAGCTTCGTCGTCACATTTCCTTCTGAAGATGCATCCCAATAATCTAGTCCATGCTTTCAGCTCACTGCACAACAAATGGCCTCAATGGAAATTTCGCTCAACACACCCAGCTCAATGACGTAATAATTCCTCTACTAACTCTTTACTCCTGCTCGTGTCCGCTCGAAGCACACACACCCTCAAGTACGAAACCACGAGCCATACCACACCAACCAACCGGAAGTTTCGAATCTCAGGGCGTCTTTTCTGGCTCGTTCCCAGAACGTGAAACCCAGTTCCAGGCTCCGGCTAGCCACCAACACCCAGAACCGGGCGGCCCGAAGCAGGAGATTACACTGATAAGCACAATCATTGAATTATATATTTAAATGTGAATTCTTGCCAATTTCAAATTCAAAACAATAATATGTTGTACTTCGTTCCAGTTACGTATTACT